>NW_019425991.1:674657-685217 GCF_000390285.2 Anoplophora glabripennis | reverse complement strand
AGAACACGTGCTCATTACAACTAGAAATGAACTAAGGCGCTCGGGCATCAATAAAGTCAACTGGCGAACGTTCGTTATATATATTTTTATTGTTTAAATTAAAATAATAAAGAATAGGGCATTTTATTATGATATTTGTAATCGGATCAAAGGCTTGTTTACGCTAGAGCTCGAGAGAGACTGTGAATAATAGATGTAATGTTTTTAGGACGTAGAATAATTTAGGCGACGGTCGGAATTATGTTTCTGCGCATATGAAAATCAAAGCTCATAAGATTTTAAAACATCTCTACCTCGTCTTTGTCTTGTATCTGTAATAGTACACCTGCAAGTCTTTGTATTAACAATTTTATACTATTTTATCGTCTGATATATTTTAATTAATTTTATTTTTGATATAAAATTCGGTCAGGCAATATTTCCATTGTGATAATTTTTTTGTGTATTTCCAATTTGTTACAATATATAAATTTTTATTATTTTTCACCTTTAGCAGAAAACTGTTTTTGGGGACGCCCAAGAAACTCATTAAATTTTATTGCTAGGCGTTTTTATACATGTTCAACTGACTTCGGAAAGACTATAACATGATGTACCATTTCACTATTTGTATTTACTAAATGAATTTCTTTTTTTTTATGACGATCGTTATAAAATTATTAATATGTCAAAAATTTAAAGGAGCATACTTCAGGGGTTTGAACTATGAACGGAAATAAACCAATTTTGGTAAATTTTGTTTTCTGAAAATAAACGAAGCAAATACAAGAATTAACCGACGCTAGATAAAAAAACGCAACGACTAACACATTACACTCCTTCAGTTTTTCTGGAATTCGAAATATTTAGGTTACAGCACAAGGCATTTTGAAAAAAAAACATAATTATCAGGCATGCAGCTGTATAGCAGGCCGGGCGAGTCCGCCTCTGCCCCGACACATCGAGACAAGTGCATGTCGATGTCGAGGGTGTCGAGTTACCGTCCGACAAAAAACCATCGGCCACGTGCAGCCGACCAATCAGGAGCCCGGCTTGTAAAAACAACGAAATGTCATTAACACTCGCCTAGGAACGGATAGTTTTTTGCCGCTTCGCCCGTCTCTGAGCAGAACTGCGGCGCGCGTAGACGCTCGAGCAGCGAAAGCCGTAAAAAGGGTAGGCCGCGGCGGTGCCGGATTTAGGGATTTTCCCCCAGTTCCAGGGGAGAAACTAGCTAACTAGGGAAATTTATATACAGGGTGATTCATTAACAATGGGAAACATGCCTTATCCGAAAGTTAATAGTTTCGGAAATACAGGGTGCTGAAAGCTAAAATTTTAATTCTAGCCCAGTCATTAAAGCATTTTGGCTACCAATTTTTTCGGATGGAATGGATTGGCGTGAAATTTGAACTGTAGCTTGGGAATAGCCCAAGAAACAAAAGTTATATCGTGCCGATGTGTGCTTTTACCCTAGGGGTGGATGCCACCCCTTCTGGAGGGACGAATTCTAAACAAAAAAATGTTCTATAAGAATTTTTTGTACAGTCAACACTTTTTGAGTTATTTGCGCCTAAACATGTTCGTTTTTAGCTCAAAAAATGCATGTTTTTGAGCCATTTTTCGCAAATATCTCAAAAACTTCAAGTTTTATTAAAAAAAATTATCATAAGCAAAAATGTAGGTAATTAGTAGCAAAGAGATTGCTTTTTTTATTTTTGTAGGCGGTATAGAACCCGAGTTATGACTCCCAGAAGTTGAAGTCAATTTCGAAGATAGCTATAATCGAATCGGTCAACGCCCTGTAGCGGAAAAATTAAAAGTCTTTCGAGGAAACTTATATAACACCTATTAAAATTCTTGAAAAGACCTTTAAATTGAGTGGTGGTAGAAGTCGTCAGCATGAAAACTAATAAAGATACAATCAAAATAAAATGATTGTCTTGATTTTTGAGGAAAAATAATCGGTATTAAAATTAATGACTTGACGGAAAACAAAATTAAACGTATTTCTTCTGCAATTTACTTTATTTATGTATTAACAGTGGATTCTGGGAATTTTAACGATTTTAGAAGCCTAAATTAAAAAAAATCATATACTTTTGAATAAAATTTTTAAATTTTTAAAAAATCGTCTTTGTTTCAAAATATTTCAAAAACTAACAAAGTTATAAAAAAAATTATAGAATATGAAATTGTAGGTTTTTTCTTACTGAGCAATTTGCTTTTTTTAAATTTTTGTAGGAAATTTGACTGAGTTATGACCGTTAGAAACTCAAAACTAAGCTCCAAGACTGCCTTTCCTGAGCCCTTTTAGCTTA
The DNA here is from genome assembly GCF_000390285.2 of Anoplophora glabripennis. NCBI lineage: Eukaryota > Metazoa > Arthropoda > Insecta > Coleoptera > Cerambycidae > Anoplophora > Anoplophora glabripennis. The sequence continues at coordinate 682,917 of NW_019425991.1, read as the reverse complement.
CAAATCTAAAAAACGAAGGACTAAAAAAACTGCAATTCACAGAACTTAAAGTGCTTTAAATTCCCTACAAAATGGTTTTTTGAGTAAATTTATAACTTTAAAATTACAAAAGGTATGGTAAAAAAAATTATGGCATTTTTTCGGTAAAATTTTCGGTGTGGGTAAATTACCATCATCTTTGTGTATTTTAAAGCACTTGTGAACTGATTTGAGTAAGTATTTTAATAATGTACATACACACACGTATCCATTTATAATGTATATAAAATTGTTTTTATTTGATATAAATTATTTAATAAAAAAATATTAAAAATAAATTCAATAAAATTAAAAAAAATTAATTATATCATCATACTCACATATAATTTTTAGGAAATTTTTCTATAAGGCGTAGGTCTTCCATAAGGGTTTTTTGGGTGGCTGAAAAGTTGCAATATATCATAGATCATTTGAAAACCAATAAAAAGTTTATAATTCAACATGCAATATGCATACCATTAAAACATCTCAAGCTTTCAATCATATTTTTTTGTTTATTTTATTATAAGGGATGGTTTTTAAGGGATGTAACTTTGTAATGAGTCGTAAGCTTTCTAATGAATAACAAAAGAAATGCAGTACATTGTGAATACACCAAAAGAATATTTTAAACTGTTAAATACTTTTTTTTCTATTTTTTTGCCTATGGAAGGGTAGTTTTAAGGATTTTTAAGGATTGAAAAGTAATTAAACTTCATAAATTATATTAAAAAACATGAAAGGAACTTTATCCAACATATTTGAACATGAATTGAATCTTTAAAATACGTAAATCTGCGATTTTCGCATTTTTTTCGTACAAGGGTAGTTTTCACCCCCAAATAGAAAAAAGCACACATCTAGACAATATAACTTCTGAAGTGGGGGGGTCAGATGAGCTTGTATGCAAATTTTCAAGAAAATCCATGCTATCCGAAAAAATTGGGAGCTTTTATTTTATTTTCACCTTCAGTGACTGGACTATTCGTTTTTTTCGCGATTCTGAAAATATGTAGGTTAGTGTTAGGAACTTGAAAATTTCTGAAACTGTATTTTTTTTAATCGACGAATAAGATGCGTGTTGCAATTTCAGCGTTGCTCATAGAGGGCGCCACTGATGACCAATTTCGCCGACATTTAGTTAATAACTTTTTACCCTATACGTCTAACATGGAACTTGATTCAAAACCTGAAAGAGCAATCATTTTTCCATTAATTATGTATTCTTGTTTCATTTCCGTATCTCGATCCGTTTTCGAGAAAAATCGATTTAACGAACAATATATTTTTTACTGAACCTCGGATCGGGTAGACGTTCGATCGCAGGGTACGGCAGATCCGCAGTGGCCCGATGGGAAGTCCGCCCTAGATCGGCACCATTCACGCTTCTTGATTTCGATTGTTGGCCACTGGGACGAACCGTCGTCCTCTACGTGGGCTCACGGATACGTTGAGTACCTCTGAAGTTTACCCATCTGGCATCACTGGAAGGCCGGGAGATATGGAATCGGCGATTAAGTTTAGGCAGGGCCGCGCAGGGCGTATTCACGCCCTACGGGCGGCAGGCGGGGCAGCCCTGTGATCGTTCTTCGGCGCGAGAACAAAAAAAAACGCGCCAGGACGGAGCTGGCTCGGCGTTGCGCTCATTCAATTGTTTATCTCCTAAATGGAGCAATTATTTATCGAGACCGCTCGTATTTGTCACTGCTAGTCGGGGAAGATGTGCCTCGCATATGGACCGTGTCAGTCTCGATGGGAATCCGGAGTATAACAGATAATATGTCATAAGAGTTGACTCGATCTAGTTTTTTTTTTCTTTCTAATGTCAGAAGTATACAATCTAAAGAAAATTTGGGGGAATGGGGAACGGGAACTGAATACAATGCCGTAATTTTAATAGTTCTGGTGCAAGGATTGCAAGCAAGGTTCTTTTTGACTTCGAACTAACAGCACGAAATGCTCTATCATGGGTGTACGTATAGCAAGAATGATGAAACACTGCAAGCATGTACAATTTTTTAGAGAGACCAAAACGCTTGGAAACCTGGAAATATTTGCAAAACGTTGTAACTTCAAAAATTTCGTATTATGTCTAGATATTAATTCTAATAGTTCCTGATGTATTTTAAAGGTGTTTTGGTCTATTTTAATTTGAATTCCTTTGGCTACTTTCATGTTATTTTTTTATATTCTAAAACCGTGTTAATTCGTTTCAATGCATTGTGAAATCGTTTCATTGTACTTAGACACATTTCATAGCTGTTTTGAAATGTTTTTCGATCTAACTGGTGGTCTCTAACCTTTGTTTGACCCTTTATTTTTTTATACCCCACATTTCCAGACATAATGATGCTGGTCGAGCCCGTTCGAACAAATGACAATGAAGAAATATGTTTAAATACTTTTATGGAAAATTCTACAGTTTCCAAAAGAAAAATTTCTCAACGCCTACAAGGTAATGTATCACAGTCTATAACGTAGCGAGTGTTATGAGAGTAACAGTTAACTTTGTATCACATTCAAAAAGTACNCATGAAACTTGATTCAAAACCTGAAACAGCAATCATTTTTTCATTAATTCTTGTTTCATTTCCGTATCTCGATCCGTTTTCGAGAAAAATCGATTTAACGAACAATATATTTTTTACTGAACCTCGGATCGGGTAGACGTTCGATCGCAGGGTACGGCAGATCCGCAGTGGCCCGATGGGAAGTCCGCCCTAGATCGGCACCATTCACGCTTCTTGATTTCGATTGTTGGCCACTGGGACGAACCGTCGTCCTCTACGTGGGCTCACGGATACGTTGAGTACCTCTGAAGTTTACCCATCTGGCATCACTGGAAGGCCGGGAGATATGGAATCGGCGATTAAGTTTAGGCAGGGCCGCGCAGGGCGTATTCACGCCCTACGGGCGGCAGGCGGGGCAGCCCTGTGATCGTTCTTCGGCGCGAGAACAAAAAAAAACGCGCCAGGACGGAGCTGGCTCGGCGTTGCGCTCATTCAATTGTTTATCTCCTAAATGGAGCAATTATTTATCGAGACCGCTCGTATTTGTCACTGCTAGTCGGGGAAGATGTGCCTCGCATATGGACCGTGTCAGTCTCGATGGGAATCCGGAGTATAACAGATAATATGTCATAAGAGTTGACTCGATCTAGTTTTTTTTTTCTTTCTAATGTCAGAAGTATACAATCTAAAGAAAATTTGGGGGAATGGGGAACGGGAACTGAATACAATGCCGTAATTTTAATAGTTCTGGTGCAAGGATTGCAAGCAAGGTTCTTTTTGACTTCGAACTAACAGCACGAAATGCTCTATCATGGGTGTACGTATAGCAAGAATGATGAAACACTGCAAGCATGTACAATTTTTTAGAGAGACCAAAACGCTTGGAAACCTGGAAATATTTGCAAAACGTTGTAACTTCAAAAATTTCGTATTATGTCTAGATATTAATTCTAATAGTTCCTGATGTATTTTAAAGGTGTTTTGGTCTATTTTAATTTGAATTCCTTTGGCTACTTTCATGTTATTTTTTTATATTCTAAAACCGTGTTAATTCGTTTCAATGCATTGTGAAATCGTTTCATTGTACTTAGACACATTTCATAGCTGTTTTGAAATGTTTTTCGATCTAACTGGTGGTCTCTAACCTTTGTTTGACCCTTTATTTTTTTATACCCCACATTTCCAGACATAATGATGCTGGTCGAGCCCGTTCGAACAAATGACAATGAAGAAATATGTTTAAATACTTTTATGGAAAATTCTACAGTTTCCAAAAGAAAAATTTCTCAACGCCTACAAGGTAATGTATCACAGTCTATAACGTAGCGAGTGTTATGAGAGTAACAGTTAACTTTGTATCACATTCAAAAAGTACAAGAATATTTTCTCAGTTATTAGTGATGTACATTTTTTATTACAAAAAAGACGTTTTTCAGTAGTACTTCTCGAATAACACGGAAAATAGACATTCTGTGAAAAAAACGTCACGAAGAAAATGAAGCTTATAGAAAAAGAAAAAGATTGAGTTTTTTTAAATTTATGTAGATGCAACAGGTGCTGAGATACGGCTGGTTGAAGATAATTTCATGTCCGCCAGAAACTAAATTGGAAGCATTTAAGGTAAAATAACTAAAAAAAATTCTATTTTTCAAGAAAAATGCACCGAACATTTTTTAAAGCACTTTAAAAAATCTTTAAAATGAACTTGACTTTAAGTCATTAGCACAAAAATTAACAGAGTTATGATCAAAATAAAACTGTTAATTCACTTTTTTGAAAAAAAAGTCAGTACAAAAACTGATGAATTTTTCACGATATTTAAAATTAAAGGTAATCCTTCGACAATTTACATTTTTTATTATATTAATACATATTATAGAAAATATTACGTTTTGTTTGAAAACAATTTTCGTGATATTTTTGGTAGAAGGAATGCTCCTATTGAAACAACTGTGAAAAGATTAGTGGTCAAATTTGAACAAACAGGTTCGGTTGCAGACAATAAAAAAACAGGCCGGCCTGGTACTGGCCGTTCAGCCGAAAATATTGCTACGGTGAGTGACAGCGTAGTGGAATCAATCCTTGCAATGAAACATTTCAAAATACATAATGCAGCGTATTTTAATTCTGCAATTGTGGCTGATTTCCACCCACCATGTCTCTTGATTTCTAATACATTATCTCCTGCATTAGCCAGTAACGTTGTCGATGTTCTTCGGAATGAATGGCCTGTATATGTTTCAGGATGTTGTAGTTTCAAAAACTGTGCAATCTTATTAGGAATCATAGAAACGGTATTCTTGCCGACTGATTGGTCGTAGCAACTACCTGCTTGATAGTGCATAAAAAAGCGTGAAATTTCAGTTTTAATTTCCAATCTAATCTTGATATATTTCTTGAGAATTTCTAGGTGGGAAACAGAACCCAGACGAGAAGTAATTGCAAACGTACGTGACATACCACTTTTAGAATCTGGAACTGTAACTACAATAATATCATCGAAATTTTTGAAATTGACGTTGTCCAAAGCAAATTTACATAACTTTTCAGAACGGCATGCTCCTGCAATGCCTAAGACCGTCACTACCTTCATTAGCAAATATGTGTTATCGGGTGCCTGAACGAGAAATTCGTTGACTTTGTTCTCTTGTAAGAACGTTTGACTTTTTAGGTGTATAGCCGTCGTTCATACGTTACAAAAATGTTCTCAGCTTGGGGTATTTTGATATATCCACGTTCTCCTCTATGAAAATAGTTGATTTAATCATTGAGTATTCACTCTACAAACACGCCGGTGACTTTAAAGTTGTTGACTTCTCCGTGAAATATGCTAGCAGTGACATTTCAGAAACATCAGTATTTTTATTCTGGCACCATTCTTTGAAATTTCTATATGCTCATCCGTAGCGCACTTTCGACTTCTCGGGTAATAAAAATTCGCAGGCGGCATTTGCTGCACTTTCTATTTAAAAATCACTCATTTAGAAATAATAATTCAAAACCAGCAAAATTGCACCTTAGAAACGACAAAATCCAAACAACCAAGGCGACTTTGCAAGATTTCGAATAAGTCAAAATGAATTGATTAAGAAATGTTTAGTTATTAATAGTTTTTTAAATAAGTTAGGGGTGCATTTTGGTATCTAGGTAAATCAGGTTTGATCTATAGTTTCCATCGTATAAGTTAGGCTACCTAATTTAGAATCAATGTGTAAGCTTTAATTTTTAAATAATAAAAAACGCCATTCGTACTAATAATATTGCATGTAGTATGCGATTTTTGTCTTTGACAAATCAGCTGTCAAATAACTTCATGAATTTATTCATCAAGTTCTTCACGAATTAGAGCATGTTCTAATTTTCGTCAATTTCTTCGTGAAGTTCGGAAGTACCAACCCAACAGATTTCCAGCCTCAGAGAATGAGGTTATGTTATTGGAATATGTAAATAATTGTGTGGCGTCGTACTAGTTTTGCATTGTTTTTACTGATTTGTTACTTACAAACACTAATATTTATATAATATGTGTCAAAACGGTACCACTGTTGTATCACTACAATTATGAGTGGAAAGGTGACATTTTAAAAATGTATTTGCTTCTTTGATTCATTGGTAGAACTGATTCATGCGTCAAAAAACCTGACAAAGTCTGTAGCAGTGTAAAACCACACTGTTTACCAATAAATTCGTGAATTAATTCATGAAGAACTTCGTCAATTTATTCATCAATAAATAAAACAGCTATAAAACAATACAAACAATTAAATTTTGGCGGTATTTTGTTATAGCACCCAAATTAAATTAAAAAATGTATGTAATAATTAGGAAACGTCGAACAGAAAGTGACATTTGTCAAAGCGACATTCTGTGTCAAAACGAAAGTAATTGGTCAGTCTATGACTTTAACGTCAATGATTGACATTGCAGAAAACGAGATGCCCCGCGTTCCGCGCCACATGTTTCATATTAGGACTTCGAGGCCAATAAAAATGTTTTAATATCTGCTAATGGATCTAGCTTGGCTGGGCCGAGGCGTTCGGCGACCAGATAGTACAAATTTCATGCGAAAACACCGTCCAGATGTGGTGTAATTCGTCGTCCCAGCCCTCTGCTGAATGAACGTCCTAGATTCCTCCGCTCGCACCGCGTTAAACGTGGATTTTTTCCTAAAACAAATGAATCGCGCGGCCGTCCTCCCCCGGACTGCCGTTCTAAAAACAGTCGCGCGCCCGCACAAAAACAATGAAGCGTCGCCACACAGCTGCCTCTTCGAAATAATTCATATAAATATGAGACGAGATGTGTTTTATACAGTTTACCGTTTTTTTGGGGGCCTCTTGGCATTTTTTATGCGCCCGGTTTTTTCTGTCGAACACGTGTTCGGAGGGCCGAGGAAGGTTTTATAATTATACGGATCGTGATGCAGGAGGGCTGGCGCGTCTATATTTAAGTCCGTTGGAAATGGTGGCAAGTGCACTGGAGCACACGCTTTTTGCGAACCTAGAGAATCGTAAACAAGCGCGGATTGACTTATAGATGTGCCGTACTACTCGCGCACCTTTGGCCGTCTCAAACTCTGACGAGTTAATTTGTCGTTGATTAGGTGTTTTTTTTCCTTTATTTATTGGTTATTTTGCCACCTGAGGAAAAATTTTTAAAAGTAATTAAATAAATCCTTGCGCCAGAAGTATTATTTTTTATGGAAACAGATTTGCCGAACCAAAAACCTCACACTGAAAAGAACAGACATATACAAAATACACTTCACTATACAGGGTGTGACTTTAATTCACAGATCAATTGGACTGTACGTATCAATCCCAAATCATGAGTATACCAGCGAATGTAAATTGTGGGGAAGTGGAGTGTGCGAGGTAATCTGGCCGCGCATAGTTTGAACAGATGCGGATTAAGTTATATTTTTACATATTAAATTATGCTGCATCTTACGGCAATTTTCAAGTTTGACATTCAGAAAATAATATATAGTGTTCTACAAGTTCTATGACGAACTTCGACAGATGGTAGCTGGGTTAATTTCAAACAATTTTTCTTGTATGCACATAGGTCTGATTCGTTTTTGTTTAGAAGCTACAAGCATTTTATATAAACATAATTTCATATTTCAAAGTAGCCTGATAAATAAAAATGATGGTTGCTGTACCAATAATTATTATTTGTGTCATTTTATTCATTTATTTGACACTTGACCTTAAAGTGATAAATAAATAGTTATTATTTACACCATAAAGGAGGTAAGTATTATTTACCAGTGGAGGAAGATTTTGCGCCCGAGCGAAGCGAGGGTTGACAATAGAGTCCGAGACTGGTAAATTATACTTAACTGCTGCGTGGTGTATAACATTTTATATGCTCTCACAGTTCTTTATGGTTCATGAAATAAAGATTAGGTTTTATTTTTTGACATTTTCTTAATCAATTCATTTTCACATTATTCGAAATCTTGCAAAGTCGCCTTGGTTGTTTGGATTTTGTCGTTTCTCAGGTGTTTATAAACAAAGCTACATAAAAGTTGCAATTTTGCTGGTTTTAAATTATTATTTCTAAATGAGTGATTTTCAAATAGAAGGTGCAGCAAATGCTGCCTGCGAATTTTTATTGACCGAGAAGTCGAAAGTGCGCTACGGACGAGTATATAGAAATTTCAAAGAATGGTGCCAGAACAAAAATACTGGTGTTTCTGAAATGTCACTGCTAGCATATTTCATGGA
>NW_019425991.1:584172-673618 GCF_000390285.2 Anoplophora glabripennis | reverse complement strand
CAGGCCCGGATCCAGAGACTGGTTTTGGGGGAGGCGCAAAGCACTTCTTTATCATTATCATTATTATTATTATTGTTGTTGTTGTTGTTGTTATTTTTTTGATGACGTAAGGTGTAGGTTAGGAAGGGGGACTTGCATTAATATCGACTAACTGCCTGTTGTCGTTTGGAGAAATTGAAGATCTTTAAAAAATGTTGTGCTTTGGGGGTGGCGATCGCCACATCGCCACCCCCTCTGGATCCGGGCCTGGGAAGAGCCTTCTCATTTAGAAATTAATCAACAACGAAACTAAAAATTACGTGACAGTGAAATGTAAGTAGTATGCCCTTCTGCCGAATCTCATCTATTATTATTCTTCGGCTTTTTCGCGCCCTTTACACCCTATAATCTCCAGTTTCACGCCTCGCCCGTAGCCCTCTGCCCCCCCCTTAACCCCGGGAAAGAACCCAGAAATGCACCTGTTGGAACTTGGAAGTCGTTCAACCCACAACATTAAGCCAACGTCTCTCCGTCAACACGGGGCATTTGTAGGGGCAGAATTATGACTGCCGTGTTTACTTAAGTGCCAACCGTTTGGCCCCTCTTTAAACAAACGCCACCGACACCAACGAGGTGTTAAACGCCGACGAGGGGTTGTTTTTTTCTACATGGGGTAGCACCCGAACGCTATTCGGGTTAGGTAATTAAGGACATGATGATGGTACCGTTAAAAGATTGGAAAAAAGTCGCGGGGAGTAGGCGCACCTTGTATATACAGCCTGTTTGATTATAAAAGGCCCCGAGCTATAACTCTAAGCATACTATATATCTGTATACGGGGTGAAACTTAAATATGTACGTATGTTTTCAAGAGCGGTACAATTTACTGTGTAGAACAAGTAATCAATAGTCAACTTGCTTAGATTTTTTAAAACTTTCGACGAAAACTGCCTTAAAAGTAAAAGTCCATTGGATTCAAATCTGGAATCCGAGGTGGCCATGGATTGCCGCTGTTTATGTAAATCAGAAAACATGATGTAAGACCTTACTCCAACATTTCGTGCTATACAGGGTGGCATAAAAGTATGGTATCCCCAAAAAATCTCGCGAGATATATACATTTTCCGAAAAAAACAAATATAGGGAAAGTTAGGATTTTCCCCTGGCTATTCAATGGTGGCCATGCCATGACCACTGACCACTGACCACGTGGTCATTATGGGGTCAAGACGATTTTTTCAGATGGTAACCCCCCCTTTTTGACCCCGGAAATGGAAAGAGCGGAAAATTTTACGTTTACAAAAATTTCAAAATGGCGGCTAAATCAAGATGGCGGATGAAATTGTTTGGAAGTTAACCGATTGGCACCAAATTTTGTATACGGAGGTTTTCGAGGTCGCTGATCACGAATCCGATTTTCAAAATTCAAGATGGCGGATCCAAGATGGTGGATGGGTTTTTAAAATTTAATCAATGGGAACCATATTTCATATACGGGGGTTTTGGCAGTCACTGACCCCACAATCGTGATCAGCAACCCCAAAACCAGCCGTATACCATCTTTGATGTAAATCGACTGCGTTTCAAAAAATTCATCCGCCATCTTGTAGTATAGTATACCTATGACGCATCTTATTTTTATTTTTCCAATAACAATATTGTTTGTCATTACTAAGCCGTAATGACCACCCATTTATTTGTCATCAAAAGGGACAAACATTACTTATCATATTTACCCTAACTCAGCGATGTACAATAATAAAAACAACCCTGATAACGGATAATATAAAATCCTCCGACTCATTAGCCATTGTAACATTAGGTTCTGCATTTCCGAAATAAACGTTTGTCTACTAACTTGTGAGTGTTTTCCTCGTAACGTTTCCACACGTATTACTATCTTGAATTTTGCAAATTTGACTTCGGATTCGTGATCAGCGACCCCACAAACCCCCCGAATCCAACGTTTGGTGCGAATCGGTTGATTTTAGAAAAATTCGTCCGCCGTATTGGATCCGCTCTGCCATCTTGATTTCGGCGCCATTTTGAAATTTTTGAATTGTCAAGGTTATGACCTTGACAATTCAGATATGTCTGAACGTAAAATTTTCCGCCCTTTCCATTTCCGGGATCAAAAAGGGGGGTTCCCGTTTAAAAAAATCGTCTTGACCCCATAATGACCACGTTGTCAGTGGTCAGCGGTCATGGAATGTCACCTTTGAATAGCCAGGGAAAAATCCTAACTTTCCCTATATGTATTTGTTTTTTCCGGAAAATGCATATCTCGCTAGATTTTTTGGGGTTTCCGTACTTTTATGCCACCCTGTATTGGATTTCCTCAACCGTATTTATAAATTCTTGTCTAACCGTGAGAACAATTTCGTACAGTTTGGTACAAATAATTACTATAAGTTAAAAAATAATGAGGAAAAATTTTTTTTTATTTTTGACACCCCTATTTTTATTATTATCTTATCTTTATTATCGCTAAGTAGGTAAGTTGGGTTAGATTGGCGTATTTTGCCTCTCCTTATAGTATGGTCCCTTCGTTATACAACAATTTGTATAAATAAAATAAGTGTGAAACGTTATGCGAATGACCCTTCACAATTTAAGATTAACCCTGTATAGATATATTGTTTTTAACTTTCTGTAATTTATTGGATATCGATGATATCGTACGGAGGGGCGTGCGGTTATAAAACGCTTTGGGTTTAAATTTTACAACCCGTCTTCCCACGGCGGGCTCGGACGACCCTTGGATTTATAACATTTTCACGTGTTTCTATAAATCCCGAGTCCCGGATCGGAGCCGAACATATTTTATTTAATATTAACTAACCGCCAGCCACGCTGTCACATCGAACATGTGTGTTGCCACAAAAAACCGTTCCATCTCGAGCTTGCAGGTCTTGGCTTGTTTACGGAATCGTAGATTCCATAGCGCTCGTCTTTTTTTTTCTAGGCCCAGCCTGCTCCGTTAACTGGTAACAATTTATTTCGTTCTGTGCGATTGCACCGTCATTTTGGCGGCGACGCTGTCAATTTTCTCTTTTCAAAAAAAAATTTCAAAACATAGTCAAAAATATTATTTGACGTGTCACGGTTTCTACTTTTCGTGGTGGGGGTAGTTTGCGTCCCCTCGAGCATGGGTTTCTTCATTGGCCGGGATTAGTCTTGCGTAGAGGCGATTTCCGATTGGAAAGTTGAGCGAAAATTTTAAATCCGCTCAGGTCGTGGGATACGACACTACCCTTGACATACCCTTATAAGTTTTCAGGCGGTATGAGTGACGAATGCTCCACATACGTATCTATATTTATATTTTTTCGGGCTGGTTACAATATGGGACTAATTAATCAAGTCGTAACTTGTCAAATCGTCGAAAGTTTGTTATGAAAACATTTGAAAAAGAGACCATTAATCCTCCAAAGCCCAGCCGTGAAATGCATGGCATGCCTCGATGCACGTGCAATGGTTGCGTTGTATTCTGCATTATTTTTTTATCTGGAAAAAAGCCCCTTCGGCAACTAATTGATAGGTAAGTGATACACAGAATCACGTGTTTTTCGAATCCATTTACGTTGGTTTATTTTTTGTCTCGTTGTTTTTTTGTTTTGATGTTTACGTTACCCCTACCAACACAAACACAGCCTACGTTGTTGTTGTTGTTGTTTGTTGTGTCTGGAGAACACAACAAACGTGTTTGGAGTATGCTATGGATTTTTCAGAACGGGAAAACGCTAAGAACTGTTTTTCCAGTTGTACCGTAGGTTCGGTGTGTCATTTAAGGACGTTCGATACACCTCTTCCGGGGCGGGCGGTGGGGAGAGTATGCCTATGTTTATACACGGGAGTTTTGTTGCAGTACCAACTTTACATAAATTAATTTCAGCGAACTAAGTATGCTATTTAGATTGAAATTTATACAACACATATTAGCTTGCATATTTTTTTCGTGTTTAATACACGTCAGTTCACTTTTTATTTGAATAAAAGCGTCTATTTATTCATTACGAGCTTGTAAAATTATGGATGAAATCTGGCAACATTGCCATGGCGTGGTGGTAAAAGTTGGGTCAACTGTCATTATTGTCAACTTTGCGCGAATTCCGTAAACATGAATGAACAACCAAGGTACAAAGGAAAAGTAATGACTGAAAAGTAATATAAAATGAGTGTAAAAGAGAATGTGGATTGATGAGAATAAAATAAAATGTGCAAACCGAGAATCCATATGATAACTATCAAGAAGTTCAGTGTATGATAGTGAGACGTCGACTTGTCAAATTGAAGATTATGACAACATCTATACTGTTCGTTTTGCAAAGAGATCCTTTCAATTTTTGTTTCAAATTGCTAGTATATTGCATTAGATCACGAAAAATTTATTTAATATTAATTATTACTACATATTTTTTCGACTGGAATAATTTTATAGTCTATAATCGAGCTATTCAAATACATATAACGCATCAGTCGAAGCATTAAATACAGCGTACAGTGTTGCCATATTTCCTTTCATTGGATCAGATGTTTGTTCAAATTTGTCAAAACGTTATCTATTCATTCCATTATCTCAATAATTACATTGTAAGTGCATATTTTTATTGTTTTAAAATGTTTAGTAATATTTAATTCTTTATTTACAATTTTATTTTTCCGATCCTAACCATTTTTAAGAGCAATATTCACGTTTGACTAAAGTTTTTTCCCAACTCCCATAAGAGCCTGTGTAAAAGAGCATAATTTTTAAAATCATTTTTCAAAAAATCTACGTTGTCAATCGATCTGATATTTTTACACAAGTCAGTTTGCATATTTATTAACAGATTTCAATTGCTTTGAAAACATTCTTACCATTTTTATTTTGGTATCGAACCTCCTTAAAATGATTCGCATTGTTTTTGTTAGCGTTCAATCCGTTAGAACAAATCTTTAAACTATTAGAGAAGTTTTTCGAGCGTCAAATAGGTTTTAGCTTTCAGCTAGAGTTGTTCTTTTTTTTAAATGTGAATGAATGATGAGCATTCCTAGAATCCGGGCATTACTTTATTATTATCCGAACCATATGTGGAGAAATGCTACATGCACCAGCCTCTATATCTGAAGACGGGCGACAGGTGTTTTTATTTGTTTTGGAGTCAAATTACAAGTACAATCTGTGAACGTTTAAATATACACGTTTATCTTATGTCAAAATTCAATAATTATTAAACCTGAAAATAAAATTAGAGACCTCCTAATTAAATATCAATTTTTTTTTCAAATCTTAAAATCCTCGTCTAATTTTAATGTTTAATTAAAGCTTTATGCGCTTGTGTATGGAAGCTTTAGGAGCTTGTATCCCTTAGGATCCTCACCTCAGGTTGGGCAATGCGATTTATTGAAATTTATATGGATTGAGCATAAAAATTTTGAGAGTACTACACATTCTGGGCAGAATCCGACACTGGTTATCGAACTGCATGGTTCTTGGGTAGACGTCCGAACGCTTTTTACGGTGGTTCCGCTCGAAATCGGTTTGTGTCTGGTGACTCTTCTGATAAATGATCTCATTGTTGGTGTATACAAAGACATTCTTATGAAGATATTTCGTAATTTTTTAACGTTTTTTTCTTCATATTTCAACTAAAAACTTCAAATTGAGTGCTGCATAACATCGGTAACGTTACGCGTAAATTCTGTACTGAAGTTAGTGGTTCTCAAAAAGTTTTCTATTAAGAAATCATTTGCCACGTTGTCGGTTTAGACTTTCTGACATTTTGATCAACATGTCGGTATTTTCTTCAGAGGATATCGAGGAGTTGGAGTGTAAGCAATGAAAGCCGGATTGATTTTGTAAAAATCATTAATTGTATTCATTACATAAATACAATCTATACAAATTACAATACCATTGCGTTGTAAAAAATATAACTTTATCACTAAAGTATAACTTAGTTTATAGTCTTGGAGGAAGTAGGTCCTAGGCTAAGCGGTTTATCCTTTCGACGCGCCTTTCCTCTGAAAAAAAGAAGAAAATCAAGCGTCAAATGTCGGCAATTAACGTCAGTTTGATACTTACAGTAGGCCTTTCTTTAGAGTAGATCTCGTGGCAGAAATTCTCTGCACTGTAAGGGTTGACCAGTTGACACTCGCAGTCCAACCCTTCTTCTATGTTGACCAGTTGGTCCACGATATTGTGAGAAGCTATGTGTGTGAACTGCTTCTTGATATCGGGTTTGCCGGCGAGGAAGTTGTCGACCACGAAGACGTTACCACGGTTCTGCGAGAGGAGTCAACGTTACAGGAATTACACGACAAGGCCGCCTCAATATCTTACCTTGATGGTAAAGTCGGCGCAGTAGTCGTCGTACTGCAGGTCCTTGTACAGTTCGGCGGTACCCTCTGGCTTCTTCTTGGCCTGAGACACTGTGAAGACGTTCTCGTCGTTGAATCCCACCACGTCTTTGGATTTCTTGACGTCCTTCACCGAGAAGCCTTCCAGGGGAGTGAACAAGTTCAAGGATATCTGGCTGTTTCTGAACAAGAGGGTCCTCAACTTCTGGAGCTGAAATCAAAGTAAGTTTTAGCACTCGATGAAATCGAGAAGGATTCCTATACGCACCAATGAGAATTTTCCTACTTCGCAAGGCCTGCTGTTGATCACGATGATGGATTTGACCGCGTGCACCCTGAAGGGATAGCTGATGGCTTCGGAATAGGTCCTGGCTTGCAGGTTCTGACCGAATGCCAAGTGCAAGTCGTGAATGATGCCGTCTACGATCTGTAGATACTCTGGGGATATCCCAAGGACCGGCGGCAGAGGCTTACTCTTGGGAGCCTCGGAGAATTTCAGGTTTGGTGCTTTGCCCTTGAAGGTCAGCTTGCCGCCGACGGTCACGTGGGTGGGCCATTGGTTCTCTCCTCCGTAGGCGATGAGGTGGATCTCTACGTCGCTGGAAGGTAAATGTGACTTTATCCTGGACTTTCCTTAGATCGCAGGTGTAAGACTTACTTGATTCCTTTGGTGTGAAGTTCTTTGTTGATCTCTTGCACCAGAGGCTGTACCAGGGTGGTGTAGACGTTCTCATTCTGTTTTTCCGTGTCCACTATAAGAACTACGTCTGCGGCTTTGGCCGGCACCTTCACGCTGAACTTGTCCCCTACGCTGAAACTCTTGTCGCTGTTGGTACATTTCACTACAAGACAATAATAATTCTAGTGATACCCGCGACAACTAAGTTGAAAAATGTATTTTCTCTCATATTACTCACCCAATTCAGCTGGAACCCTGATGGGGATGTTGCGGTGGTTGCACAGCGCGACGTAGGCCTTGGCGATGGCTGCCTCAGTATCTTTCACTCCGGCAGCCAATCCGTGGGCGCAAGCCACCTTAAAGTTCTCGGTAGGCACGAAGGGGTAGCAGTACCTCAAGGGAGATTCCCATCCGAAGAGTTTAGTGCAGACGGGGTTCTCCTGGTGCTGGTCGTGGGGTATGACGTTGACGGGAGCGCAGTTGCCGATCTTATAGGAGTTGGCGAACTCTCCTTCGCCGGCGACGATCTTGCCGTTGGGGATAGTGAAGTCATCGTAGGGCTCGTTGTTACCGTTACCTAACAGACCCTTGATCTGGGCGTGGTAGAAACCGGAGATGGATACGGTACAGCCCACTAGGTCCGGGGTACAGACGACCGTGGCGCCGGACGTGGAGGTTAAGGTTATCATCTGGTAGTCTCTGTAGGCGGCTAGTTCCGGTTTGCGCGCGGGCAGCTCGCTAGGTGCTGCGAATGAAAATGTAGAGATCAATTTTTTGGAATCGAATATACTTCACGTTGTTTTCACTAATTCTTCTTCTTAAAATTGTCAAGGGCCAATTCCAAGAGTATTTGCTAAGGCCTCTGTTTTATATGTTCCAAGACTTACCGTTATTCAGGAGCACTTGTCCTCCCTTTTTAAGAGTCACTGAGTCGTGTTTGTCAGCCAGGGTGATAGCAGAGAGTAGCCCGTTGGCGTAAGTGCCGACGATGGTGAAGTTTCCGTTGACGGCGTCCCTTGCCAAGAGGTACTTGCAGTTACCAGGGAAGGTGAGATGTTTTCCGTCGAAAGTGAAAATGTGTTGTCCTTGCACGACTATTCCGAACACTGCGAAACAATAATGATTAACAATGATATAAATGACATCGTCGCTTTTACGTCTTACGTGGGAATGGAGGCAGCCACTGCCTAGGGTTGTTCAACAGAGACAGCAAGAAGGTTACTACTTGGTCGGAGGCGTCTTCGTGAAGGAGATACGCTATGGGAGAGAACTTGACGGCCACCAGCTTGGGCAGCTTCTTCAGGAAGTCTAAAGAGACGGGCGCGGGCGCGCTTTGGACGTCGTACGACGGAGCGGACCAAACGCTGAGGAGTTTCTTGATCAAGGCGATGTCGGTTTGTATGATCTTCTCGAGGACGGCAAAGTCATCCACCGGTTGTTGTTTGAGTTTCTGCAAAATTCCGTTCATCTCATTACAGAATAGTTAATCGTTTACGCATCCTTACCTTTTGGATATACTGCACCGTAAGGTCTATGATTTCGTTGAGCTCTTTGGCCACTATGAAGTCCTGGGGTATGACATCCTTGATGGTTGCTGATATTTCTATAACGCCCTTCAATATACCATCTGCATTTGGTAGGCCGTTCTTCACGAACTGTAAGAGAAACATTAAAAACGATTCTTTTAAAAGAAAAATGAAACTTACTTCATCGTATTGGGCTCTAAGATCGTCGAACACAGGCAATGCCTGGATTTCATTGTAGATGATCTTCCATTGCTCCACTAATATGATCCTGACGTGTTCGTAGGCCTTTTGTATGAACCTGCCGACGTCTTGTCCTAGTTCTCCGAATACGGCGGCCAACTGCTTGATTTCCGGTTGGTATTTCTCGATCAATTGACTGATGGTGGCCAGGTAGCTCGCCACGATCTCGACGACGGTTTTCGACAGATCCGCGGCGATTGCCGTGAGCCTTTCTGCGAATTCCTTCAGCTGCGGTATCAGTTCCTTGTCGATGGTCTCGATGACGTGGGCGAAGGTCGTTTGGAGAGAATGCACGAGGGTCTCCACCAGTTCGCTGACCTTGGAGAAGATTTCCCCCAAGGAATGAGCTATGGCCCCGAAGATGTTCTTCAAGAGTTCGCCTAGTTCTTTTACGGACTTGTCGGATAAGATCTCGTTCTTGATCTTTTGCAGTTCGGATGTGTAGTAGTCCTTAAGGGGTTTCAGATTGGGGGCGGCGCGTTTGGACAGCTCTCCGATCTGAGTTACCTCCTTGCGGATGTCGTTGGACCATTCCTTGCCGACGTTCTGCAGGCCGTTTATGTACGTGGAGAACTTGTTCTTGCCTTGGTCGAGGACGTTTTCGATTTCGTTGGAATTGATGCTGTAGTCGGGTTTGAAGAAGTTGGCGTCGTCTAGCTTCAAAGTGGCGTGGAATAGATTGATTTTTCCGCTGCCCGTGACGTGATCGGAGCGTACGTCGGCTATTTGGCCAGGAATCAAGCCACCGTTGAACTGGATCTTGTTCCTGGGGGTGTCTGCAAGTGAACATTGAAAGGTTAAGTTTTGCTAGTAGCGATATAGATCTGTTTTACTTACTCTTGAATCCTAAGGTGTACTTGAAGGTGTTGAAATTTTTTATTTCGAGGCGAGACACTAGAGGGTTGTTGTCATAGGAGGACACTTCGGAATCGATGATCTGTTCTTCCTTGTTGAGGTTGAGCCTGTTAGATGCCCTGAGCAGGTCCACGTTGAGCAGCCTGAGCAGCACGTCCAGTTGCGTCTTGCCTCCCTTGACGGAGAATTCGTTGTGGTAGTTGGAGTTGCCCACGCGGTATTTCAGAAGCAGCAGATACTCTGCGGAGTAGGTGTTTCGGTCTACGCTCGCTTCTTCTGTGTATTGGATGTCGATGCCCAAACCTTGACTCTTGATAGTC
Source organism: Anoplophora glabripennis (assembly GCF_000390285.2). NCBI lineage: Eukaryota > Metazoa > Arthropoda > Insecta > Coleoptera > Cerambycidae > Anoplophora > Anoplophora glabripennis. The sequence goes on along the minus strand of NW_019425991.1, from coordinate 663,677 downwards.
GCAACAGTGCTTACGGAAGAGCTGCCTTGGGAATTGACAGTGCCAGCCAGTTTCAGGGTAGAAACGATTTTCTGGGTAGGATGGGCGAATACGTCGATTTCTGAGACTATTAATACGTCTCCTCCAGACTGACCTCTATTATTGGTAGTCTTTATTGAGATTGATAAGGGCTGAAAAAAGATTCAGGTCTTGATATCGTTTAGTGGAACCAAACCGTGATCACTTACCCTTTGAAGTCCTGGATGGGTGAGTTTGGCGTCTCCGTCCACGGAATACCTCTGGACGTCGAGGACCAACCAGCCACTGACCGCCGTCTTTTTGTTGGGTTGATTCCTTTTGTCCAAGTAGAAACCGATCTCTCCGGAAACTTTTCCGCCCTGCTTAACGTCGTTGGGGATGCTCACGTGGCTCTCCAATGCAATGATCCTCTTGGGTGTGGTGAAGGAAACTCCGGCTTGCGTTGGGTGGATGTAGAGGCTGTACTGGTACTTGTTGTTCTCCTGGCTTTGGAAATGTACGTCTACGGTATGGTCTAGGACGTAGCCGTTTCTGTTGGTTACGGTTTTCAGTCCGAACTCGTGGGATAGACCGAGTTTGCGCAGGTCCACGTTGATCTCCAGCTCCTGGTTGTAGGACTGCACGTCTGAAAAATGTATTTAGTTATTTACTGGTTAACATATTTATTTACGGTTGCCTTACCGTTGGAGTTGATTTTGGAGTCCACTTCGATGTGGGCGCACTCTTTCTTGGCCTCGCAGTAGGAGCCCTGTACCCTGAATTGTCTGTTCTTGTTGCTGACTTTGAATTCCGCATCTATAGCCCTGCTGCCCAATCCGGCGTCGAAGTTGATTTCAATGCCTTGTTCTCCGTGCTGCTGCTCGTTCAGGCGTTGCGCGATGTACTTAAAGTGGGCAGTTTGAGTTTCCTCCCTTACTTTGAAGGATCCCGACCCTTCCACTACGTATTTCCCTTGATCCTCTCTCGTCTGGTAACTCGTGCTTCCCGATAACAGATTTTTACCAGCGGATTTAGCCGTGACGATGATTCGGCGTCCAGTTTTTCCCGGTTTGTTGTGTGCCTCGAAGACGATCTTGTTGAGGTTGAGGTTGGGCGAGTTAAGGTTGGCCTTGATGAAGAACTGGTCGATGTTTGCGAGATTAGCGTCTACGTCTCCTTCGAGTAGGAAGTTCTTGCTCTCGTGGATGACCTTCAGTTCACCTCCGAACTCCACATCGCTCACCTTATTGCCCTTGACGTAGAATCGGCTGAGCTTGCCGTCGGGGCACTTCAATTTGAGGTCGACCAAGGGGGACAACTCCGAAGATAGTAGTTCCGTGTCTAAAGTCCAGGTCTTACCGTCGCTGATCACCTGGACGTTGCTGGTGACGTGTTTGCTGTCCTCGTCTCGCTGCGTCTGAACGATGATTTTGGTGTTCTTGTAGTTCTCTGAGGGGGTGTTCACTTGGGCTTCCAACACGTATCGGTGTTCTCCAGTTTTGGCCAACGAGGCGTCGATTTTGAGGTTTTTGCCCTGGCCGTACTGTACCGCCACGTTTCCGTTGAGGCGTTTCTGGTTTCCGTTCTCTGCGCTGCTGTATCCCGCCACGGCGGAGATGGGTTCGTGTTTACCATAGTTAACGGTTCCCTGTAAAACGCCGATAATAGTAGCGAATCCGCTTGACTTTTGAAGTGACGAACTTACCTTTATCTCTCCGTCTTTGTCGCTAGTCCTGACGTGGCCCTGTCCTTTGAAATCTACAATCGCGTTCGGCTCCGACTGAAAAAAGAAATCGATAAGCGAATAACAATACGGAATGTAAAAACATGGGTTAATAGTAAAATACTCACCCCATCGTCATCCGCGAAAAGCGAAGCGGATCCTTCTAACTGGAGGTAGTCCGAAGGCGACTGGGGCTTAACTAACGAACCAGAAACTCCAACTTGTAGAGTTTTCAATTTGTTGCTCGGACTTGTGAGTTGGATTTGAATTTCACCGGAAAGTGGGGAACTGTCCGCCTCGGGTACGTTGTATTTACCTGGAGAGATCCAAAAAAATAATTCTGGTGTAACGGAAAAAGTCGCCGATTGCTTACCAGTTACTTTCAAGGCCGCATTTTGACCGTATGAGGCCTGCGCTTCATACTTGCCCGCTCCTTCATTGCAATGGGTAGTTAGGCTGGTCTCTAATGGGTTGCTGATGATGGAACCGTAGATTTTGTTCTGGAAACAGTTCAAGGGGAAGTAGCAAAGGGTACATTATCCAATTCTGAGTTAATATTCTTACCTTGATTGCTACATTCCTGGCCACGCCTTCTTTGGAGACCTTGAAAGCGAAATCGCCGTTGATGTTTTTGCCGTTGCTATCATCGGCAGCCAAGTTATATTCGATGTCGTACAGTCCCTCCTTGATGTTGGTGTTTCTGTAGGTCGACTTGAGGCTCACTTTGCGACCAGGCGCGTTCTTGTTCCTCCTGTATTCCAAACTGCTTTGGGCGTGGCCGTTGAGCAGATCGTTGGCTAGTCTTCGATCGCTGTTAACCTTCCCCAGCAAGTACTGGTCGTTCGGCAAGGTGACTTCGAACTCCCCGTTGATCTTTCCCGTGTTGTCGTCTCCGGTCTTGGATCCCTTGACGTTGAATTCCAATTTCTTGCCGAGGATGTCCAAAATGTTCTTCGAATCTAGATTGGAAGTTGTGATTTTGTTGTTCGTCGAATAGTGGATCTTCTGGTTTTTATCTGTGGCGTAGGAGGGATAGATGTTCAAGATTACGTTGTACACCGACGGAGGTTGGATCTGGAAGGTGGAATCTATCTTGACTTGCTTCTTAAAGTTCTGCGCGTCGATGAGGACCTCTCCGCTGCCGCTACCTTTGTTCGCCTTCAAGTGACCGTTCACCACTAGCAGATTCTTGATGTTGACTTTGACGTTACCGTTGGCGTTGCCCGCTTTATTGGCCTTCAGGAAAGCGTCTACGACGACGGTACTTCCGGACGTGACCTTATGGTGGGCGTCCAGCTCGCTGGGGTTATACTTGAGGCCGCTGTCGACTTTGAAGGGGGTGTTGTGGGTGGGTAGCACGACGGTTAAGTCGGCACCAACGTCGACGATGGACGGCTTGATGTGGTGACGTATCGTTCCTTTAACTTCCAGTTTTTTTCCGTTCACTTCCACTTCGTTGCTGATCTTGCTTTCGTCCCCGTTCACTTCCCTCTCCGACTTGAATTCTACCTTGTTGTCCAGGCCGTACAGTTCGAATTCTATGCTGAAGTCGCCGTCTTTCTTTTCGTTGATTTTGACGTCTAGCTCGGAACCCAACTTGATGTCGTTGTACTGGACTTCTAGGTCATACTCCAAGGTGTTGACGGTTTGTTCATACTCGAACTTGCTGTCTATGCCCACCAGAGGATAAGTCAGTTTATTCTCGGTTCCGATGCGGAAATCCCTGGGGTTCTTGTAGTGCCTGATAACGTTCGTCAGGGTGATGATGTTGGTCTTGGAACCCAGATCGGCGCCGTGGATCACCTGGAAGTAGCTGGAGAGCTTCTCGGGCTCCCTTTTCAGCTCGCCCTTGATGTGGAAGTTAGCGTTGGGGTTGACGGTGTTCTTCACCTCGGCGTTGTATTTGAGGAGGTTGGGGTCGGCATGTAGCCTTCCTAAAAATATTAATATTATGTTAGTATGCGCGGTAATATAAAGAGTTAACCAATTACCTGTTAGCGATCCCGACTGTTGGCCGTTCGAGACGGTCAGGTCGGTGAAGAAGTCGTGTCCGTCGTTGCCGATGTTTCCTTGGACGCTGTAAGTACTCCTGTCGGGTAAGATGATCCTCACGTTGTCGAAGATGTACTTCTGATTGGGCCCTTGTTGTTCCACGATGATCTGGCCCTGCACGTTCACAGGCAGCTGTTGCCCTTTGCCCGGTTTCTGGTATTCCAAGATTGGCCTGTACACGGCTCTGTTGGGCGATCCGGAAATAGCAACACCGATTTTTCCGGAGAGCAAGGTCTGATCGTAGCCTGCTTTGAGGGAGAGCGACTTCTCGTGGGCGTTAGTAGTGATGCGGGCTTCCGCTGTGGCGGTCTTGACCGGTGAAGTGAAGGTGGCCTTGATGTACCTCTCCGGGTGTATCTCGGCGTTGAGTTGGAAGCTGACCTTCTTCTGGCCGTTCTTGCCGATGGTTTCGACGACGATTTCCCCGGAGGTGCGTTCCCTGTTGACGACGTTTCTGAAGTGGTATTCTTTGACGTCGTCGTTCTCAATAGTCACGGCAACTTTGGCGTCTCCCGCCAGCGGGAAAGGCAACACGGGAACGTCTTTTCCCGCTAGGTTGGGGCCGTTGATCTCGCCGCAGAAGGTCAGGCCTATGAAGGGACTCAGTTGATCGGCGCAGATGGAGAAGTCCTTGGATTGGGCGAATTTGAGCGGGAGGTTGGTCTCGCGGCCGGCCTGTTCTCTCGTGTGGAAGACGATCTCGTGGGTGGCGGATATGATTTTCTGTTCCTTCACGGGCAGGCCGAATTTCACGTCGACTCCGTCCTGTCCGTTGAATAAGTTGACGGTCAGGTCACCTCCGGTAGCGGTGTGGAGCGTGGAGACGGTCTTGAGACCGTTCTCGACCACCAGAGCGTCTAGGGTCAGTCTTGCGGCTACCTCGATGTTGGCGCTGGGGATAAGTTGCACGCGGAGGTTGCACGGTTTGCCGGAGTACAAGGCGCGGACGTCCACTCCTCCGTTGGCTTTGAGTTGGATGCTGGAGGTTCCTTCTGCGGCCAAGCGTAGGGGAAAGCCGAGACCAGTGGGATAGGCGAATTCAACGTCCAGGAAGAGGAAGCTGGCACAGAGGGTTTCCTAAGGACAAAGCAGTTAGAGTCAGCAACAGTTATTTTGATTCCAGCTCGCTTAGTTAACTTGACAGTTTTCAAAGTATGTTTTTTGCATCTTCAGTTTATTCCGTTTAAAATTTATTAATCTGATATTTCGAAAACCCCGAGAGATGTATATATTTTGTAGATAATTTAATTTATTGCTTTTTAATAAATAATGCGTACGCCTATGTCCCGCGGCTCAGTTCTGACAGCCCTAATTATGTACATTGTGTACCAAAGTTCGCGTCTCGGTCCCATAACAGACAAACGAAAAACGAAAGTAAAAATCTGTTTAGATGGCGTGAATCGAGACTCCCTAAGGCCCGTTTTGCACTTGCAAAAACATTTTTTCAAATTTCGGAAAATAAAAAAAAATTACGTCATCAACTTTTTTTCTATAACTGAAATTTTCAATTTTTTATTAACATTTTTTGTGCAGAAATTTTTTCTCTATCTCTTCTCCTTAAAAAGTTACAATAACAAACATTATCCAAAAATGTAGGTATTCTATTGTATCGGAACTAATCACAATTTAATCAATATTGCTGTGAAAACAATGGCTGAAACTGCTGTCACAAGTCTGTTTACATATAGTCCAGGCGATATCTGTTTTAAAAAGGGAATACTTGGGTAAAACGCATATGATCGGAGATTTTTGCTTTGACGGCTTCTAAATAACATCAGAAATGATAATTTTTCTATGCTAATAAAAAAACGCGGGCTTAAAAAAGCGAAAAAGTATAAAAAAAATAGCTGAAAAAAATCATTTTTTTCTTGGATTTCTCGTCGACAACTTAGCAACTATTCATTTTAGACAAAAATGGAAGAGGAAAAAAGTTTTATAATTAAATTTTGAACAAGATAGAGTTAGTTACAATTCAAAAAAATAATTCATGTTATTACAAAAATCGGAAAAACCATTTAAAAAATTGTAAAAATTGCTAGTTTATTTGTCAATTTTTTTCAGACACTTCAATAATACCTAGGATCTTCATACTTTTCCCAATTAAACGTCTTAATGCATAGAATCGTCACACCAAATTTCATCCAATTCGGTTCTATAGTTTTTACATAATTGTTTAATTTTTTTTAAATTAAAAAAATTTCAAAATCAAATTTCTAAAAATCCAAAGCCTTTGAATACTTGAAAATTTCACCACAAAAAGAAGATCTCTCAAGCTTTAAAATGGTTTTTGAAAAATTCAAATCGGACGCTTAGGTGAGCCGTGGTGATTGTTTAAACATTTTCGCAATTTTCATGCTTATAAACAATTGCAATAATTTAATGTTTTTTTAATTTTTTTTTAATTTTAAAATATAGTTTGAAAGTACTCGGAAAGACGAGTATTTAAAAAAAAACCTGATGATCCGCCCATTATTTTCGGAGTTATAGCCCGTTAAAGTTAACCCTTATTTACAGCAAAACTATAAGGGTATAAGGGCTGTTTTTTGAACTAATAGGTTTGTCATTCCGAGTACTTTCTAGATATAAATTTTCAAAATTTGCAATCACGGGCGTCCCATTTAAAATGTCACTCAAAGATATTCAAGACCGCGTGAAATCAATGAGGTATCAGTGGTGAAGGGAGCAAACACACAGCTACTCCGATCTGAATTCTCGAGTTCAAAACTGCGACGCTCGGAAAAATTTCACTTATGTCAGCTTCTAATGGACCAATTTAGATGATTTTTTTTTAAATCGATGGAGACCTTTTGAAACGGAACAAAACAAAATTTACCACCAATATAATAAAATTGTTTGTGGACATGAATAATTAAAATATGTTGTTGGCCAAATGAACATAATAGAAATTTTCTACACATTATATACAAATTATTATAATTTTTTACCTTTAGTAGAACATTGTTTTAGGTACGCCTATGAAATTCATTAAATTTTATTACCAGACGTTTTTTTGCATATTCAACTAACTTCGGAAGGACTATACCGCAGCTAGGGTTATTACAATATTTTGAAGAAAATCCTAGAAATTTTATACGACAGGCCACTTTTGCATTAAATTTAAAAAGAAGCTCTGTGCATAATTTTATATTTTGTTTTGTGTTTTGTTATTAGTTATTGTTATATTTATTAGTTACAATTACAATTGTTTAATATTTTCTATATTTGGTTATCCTATTTAACTGTCATTATGTGTATTGTTCTATTTTTCTTCGTGGAATAACCTTTTTTAAGAAGAACATAGCAACTAATATGTAAACAAATTTGTGACAGAAGTTACAGAGATTGTTTTTCACAGTAATGTTGATTAAGTCATTACTAGTTCCAATACAATAGAATATATTTTTGTATGTTTGATATTGTAACTTTTTATGAAGAGATAGAGAAAAAAATTCTGCACAAAAAATGTTCATAAAAAATAGATAATTGATGAAGGCAATTTTTTGTTTTCCGAGTTTTGAAAAAATGTTTTTCAGGTGCAAGACGGACCTTAGTGAGTCCCTATTCACGCCACCTAAGCAGATTTTTACTGTCGTTTTTCGATTGTCTGTTATGGGCCTGAGACACGAACTTTGGGACACCCTGTACAATCTTTGTTTTTTAAAAGTGACCATTTAAAAATGTTACCCCATTATAACCTTTTGATACAGTCAGTAATTTTTTATTTCATTTTTTTTGTATTATTTTATTTTTTAATTTTTTATTGTTTGTATCTATTAATGTGTCTTGTGCGTAATTAAAAAAAAAAATGGATTCGGGCGATTCTGAAGGGGCAATTTCAGAAATAATGAAAGAAGCAACAGAAGATTTACTGCCTTTAAAGTCTAGGGCAATGTAAGAAAAAGAATATAACAGTTTCACGCAATGTTGTACGTGAAAAAAAAAACGACTTGGCATCAATGAAAATACTAAAAACAGAAAATCTTCTTCACTTTGGTACTACTACTTCAAGCTGAAAACTGCTTTAGCTTTGAAAAAGAACGTAAATATTGAAAAATATCCTAACTTTTGTTAAGANAAGACCGCGTGAAATCAATGAGGTATCAGTGGTGGAGGGAGCAAACACACAGCTACTCCGATCTGAATTCTCGAGTTCAAAACTGCGACGCTCGGAAAAATTTCACTTATGTCAGCTTCTAATGGACCAATTTAGATGATTTTTTTTTAAATCGATGTCTCGCAAATTAAAAAATTTAATTATCATATCAAAAGTATGAAAATCCTAGGTATTAAAGTGTCTGAAAAAAATTGACAAATAAACTAGCATTTTTTGCAATTTTTTAAATGATTTTTCTGATTTTAACCCAAAAATATTTGCCAGATTAGAACGAATTTAGCGTGCTAACGAAAATGCATTTTCATTAAGAAAAGGGAAAGGAATTTCAAAATCAGTGTGTAACGATGTTATAGTTTTTCCGAAGTCAATTGAAGAACCTATAATTTCAAGCTATGTACCAGGCTCGGTCGCTAAGCGGCAACTCGGCATTGAAATATTCGAAAAACTTGTTCCCATATTTATTTAGCCATACCCATATACAGGTCTGGTCGAACTAAACGTGCAGGTGGTAGAAATGTGTACGACCAGTTGAAGAACGCGAGCGCGGCCAAAGGAAAACGAGCACAGCAGTTGCATTGGGCTTCTGAGCAATAAATCACAGCAGGCGACAAGTGGTTAGATAATTTTAGTTATCATAAAAATGGGTATGTGCGTGGAAAAAAAAAGTTGATGACGCCATTTTTTTTGTTTTTCAAATTTTGAAAAAATGTTTTTGAAGTGCAAAACGGACCTTGGTTAGCTTTATTTACACCGCGTAAACAGATTTTTACTGTCGTTTTTCGTTTGTCTGTTATAGGCCTGAGACGCGAACACCCTGTACAATACCTACTATATCTACATCCGTGAATCTCTTAAATGTTTGTTTTTTTTGATACGGTCAGTAATTTTTTATTTTATTATTTTATTTTTTAATTTTTTATGTTTGTATCTATTAATAGTAATAATAAGCCTTTAAATCGAAATTTTGGTCAACTTGCCTGAATTTTTGATATGAGTTAGTTTGAGGTATATTATAACAATAAGTGACAGTAATTTTTTGTTCNAGAACGTAAATATTGAAAAATATCCTAACTTTTGTTAAGAATATTTGGTTGATTAACTAAAAAACTAGATTGGAATAGCAAAAAAAGACGTTTCAAATTGAAGAAATCGAAATGTATTTAAATATGTAACCGACGTCATTTATAAAGCCCCTTTCGGTATTTAAGATGGAGAGCTTGCAATGAAATATGTACTTACATCGAATTGTCTGAGTTTGTCCAAACCGTTGGCGAAGTCCGCGATCAGCTTGTCGACCACCTTTTCCGGCGTCAGTCCTGTTTGGTAGATGTTCAGGTTGGTGAAGATTATCTCGGAACCGAAAGCTTTGACGCTTATATCTAAATCCAAGTCCTTGTTGAGCTCGTTCTCCTTGATCTGAACGGCTTTTCCAATATTCTCTATCTCCGCTCTGGACACGTCCCTTCTGGCTCTCAACGTGCTCTCCAATTTCTGTTTCAAGTGTTCGATAACGGAGTTGGCGTATTGAGTATTGGACTTTAGCAGTTCGCCCAAGGACGACGTCTTCAATAAGCCTTTAGGCCCGAAGTAGTGCTCCACTAGTTTGTCTAGGTTCTCCTGTCTCGTTTGGATCTGGAGGAAGTTGAAGGTGTGTCCGAATACTTCGGCGGTCAGGTTCAGACTCGTGGATCTGGGTAGGAAGGAGTCTTGGGAGTAGATGATGTTGGCCTCGGTGGACGCGGCGATTCCTAGGGTGTCGATGGCGTAGGAGAACTCACCGTTGTACGACCACTTCCTGAAATCGACGGGGAACTTCTTGGGGATGCTGAAGCCTAGGTACTGCCTGGCTTGTTCCTTGTCTGGGTTAGCGGAGGATCTTATGTTGCGGATGTGGGACACGATGAAACCACCGACTGAAAACGACGATTAGTAACAATAGGAACAAATCGAATTTCTTCGTGCTCACCTTGATAGCTGGGTTCTTTTTCTAGGACGGTTTTAACCGCGGTGGCGACTTGAGCGTTGGGACACTGCGCAGCCGCCAAATAGGCCTTGATTCTCACCTCGGAGTCTTGTTGGATGTCCTGGAGAATGTGTACGGCGCTGGTCCTCAACTTGTCCTTGCAGGGATCGGCCAGGTAGGTTTCTAGCGCGGCCACCCTCAGCCTGTTGGGAGCGTTCTTGTCCTGAGCTATGGCGATGATCTTCTGCAGGAAGGAATCGCTAAGGTAACGGAAATTGCCCAGTGCCTTCAGCGCGTATATTATCTGGTGTTCTTCCTGGCGGTTGCTAGGTCTGCCGTTGCCCAGTTTCTGCACGAGTTTCTGGGTCAACTTATTGACGGCATCCACGTTCTTGCAGGAATGCTGGCTGCAGTATCTACCGGCCAGATTGCCGACGCCCAGGTAGGCTTCGTAAGGCAGGTCGCGTTGGTTCAGCAAGGTCTGAAATAAGCAACATTGTATGCTATTTTACTAAACTCCTGTAAGGTGTTGTGATAAAATCACATACGTGATGTTAAAACCGCCTAGATACTCTAGATATAGTGAATATTACTTACTGTGGCAGCATTGAGGGAGGATTCGGTGGCGTGACGCACCAGAGACAAGCCTATATATACTAATTTCGCCTCCACTTCTCCCAATTCGTTGTTCCTCAGCAAGGTAATAGCTACTTCGATGCTCTCTCCCGAGCCCGCTTCGAGTAGGGCGTCCAGGAAGATCTTCTTGCCGCCGTTGATACCGGCACCGGACTTAACTTGGTTGTAGACCGTCAGCAGGTCGTCTTTCTTGCTAGCCCTGATCGTTTTGATTAGAGTGACGAATTCCTTAGCCGTTTGTTCTCCGACCACTACGTCTATCGTCTTGGCGACGTCTCTAACGGCGGTCAAGATGCTGTTGACGTTGCTGGTCTGCGCCACCACCTCGTGGGGGCTCTCGAAGATGATGGACCTAGGTTGGCTGCATTGCGTCCTCGGATTGTCTTTGGAGGTGCCGGTTAATCGGAGTGTGGAGATCACCTCGGCCTTGGCGCCGTTCTTGCCCACGGAGAAGGGCTTGTATAGGTAGTTCTCCACCACGTTGGCCTGTTCGACGAGGCCGTTCTTCACCCTGATCTTTGCCTTGTAGTCTCCGTCTAGGATGGGACTGGATTTGATCTCGCTGTTCAAATTGAAGACCGTGGAGAAGAAGTCTTGTCTCAGGGTTTCCCTGTAGGCGCACTTGTTCAGGTCCTTGCTCTTCTGGATCAGCAGGACGTTGCCTTCTTTCTGCTGGGCGATCTCCGTGGGGCACAGGCCGAACACGTCGGTTTCGTAGCTGTTCTTCAGGTTGACTTGGAACAACGAAGCGATGGCTCGTTTCACGTTGATGGAGTTTTGGTTGTCGCCCGGCTCCACGCAGATGCTGTCCTCCACGTGTCCGTCGTGGAAATTTAGCCGTACGGGCTTTTCGATGTCTGGGATCTGTCCGAATTTCTGGAAAAAGTATTAACGTTATAACGGCATCGCTTGGGTTTTATTCCCAAGGGCTTACCTTTCCGTTAGCGCCCAATATTTGGACGTTTTGAAGTCGTAGGACCAGATTGCAATCCGCATGTTGCGTCAGTAGTACCACGGCCTTGACTTCAGTGCTGGTCGTTTGTCCTTCGGCTGAGGAGAGGGTGATGTCGATTTTGCCATCATAGAGGTACTTGTACGTCGTGCCTACCGAGTATTTGAAGACTTGCGATGCTCCTTTGCATCCTGATCGACATGCGTCTGTTGGAGAAAAAGGTTCCATTGAATAAATACGCTTGGAGTGTCTCATCAAGAGAAGAAAAGTGAAAAAATGGAATATTCAATGTGTGGCAATACAATGATGACCTGATCCAATCAAATTATTTTTTTGTCCAACAGTTGCAGTTTGCAGATGTTTTTCAGGTTGGTTTTTAGCGACCAAAATCAAATCTAGACTCTCACTAGAGATTTTAAATGAGGAAATCAATTAACTATTTATTTATATTTATATTAAAATGAAAAGTTGTTTTGCGAAATTGGATTGTACTCTCAAAACTAACGTACAAAGTGTAACGTGTTCTTTGTGAGACTGCATTCTATTAATATTTGCTACTGTGACCGTAGAATAAGCAGTAAAAGTAGAAATTCTGTACAATTGAACTGCAATCAGAAATAATTTGTCAGAAAGGACTAACATCCCATTTTGCAATGTAAAATAAGATGCGTTTTTCATGATTACGCACCTACAACAATGTTCCTTCCCGATCTTGTTCAGGACCGTAACACAATTGTTGGAAAATAGAGAAGACAAATATTTTAAAAATGTAAACTACGCTTCCAGATAATCTTAAGGTCAAAGTTACTCCAAAGTTATCCATACTTTGGAATTCGAAGATGAAGACGTTTGAAATATTGTTATTGGCTACAGGAAGAATATTTAAACAATCCTAAATTTTTAAGTGAAATTTTATGTAGTGATGAGGCTACATTTACTACAAATGGGGTAGTTTCGTCCCAAAATTGTCATTGGTCGGGTGAGAATCCAGAATTGACTATAAACGCAGAGTTGCAGTATTCGCAAAAAGTTAACGTATGGTGTGGAATACTAAATAATAGAATAATTGGCTCTTTCCTTTTTGACAGCAATTTGATGCGAATATTTATTTTAAATTTTTTAACACAATAAATGATTTGCCTTTAAGAAATCTCCTTAATCTGAAGCTTCGATTAGATGGTAGTCAGATTCATAACGCTGCTGCGGTGGTGGTTAATGGTTAAACGAACTTTTTGAGAATTGTTGGATAGGACGAAATAGTCCTTTAATTGAATGGCCGCCGAGATCCCCGGACTTGAGGCCATTAGATTTTTTTCTTTGGCGTTTATTGAAACAAAAAGTTTATAATTCTGTACCGAACGATGTGCTACCCCAAACCAAATACAAAAAGTAATTACCAACGTACGTAAAAGAATTGAAAAGTGCATATAATTGAATGGTGGATTGATTGAGAAGTGATATGAATATAATTATTTAACTTTTGTTGGCTTCAGTTTCATTATTTTATTTTTAAATTTGTCAAAACTAAGATTATTAAGTAATAATTATTATAATACTAGTTTAATTAATTTCACTTTTTGTTTCTGTTTTGCTTCATGAACAACTTGATATCAACAATAAATTAATGAAAAAAAAAGTAAAGACTTGTCAATTTTTGATTTGGCCACAAAATTGTTGTTATTTAAAATTTTTTGATAAAATTTGGTATTAGCCCGTTTTGGGGGGTCGTGAATCCAGTGGCGTAAATATATTTTTTCTCAAAAAATCGCTATATGAAATATTAGAATTATTCCTTCACAAAGCACACTTCATGAGGCTCTACATCTTAAAAAAAATCCGTTGGAAATCGCACAATAAATACGGATTTTGCAGGGTCGCTTTAAAACAAGTGAAAGTGGCTTTATATGAAATCACGCTACGTTTTAGAATTTGTTATCACACAATTTATAGGCACTAGTTAAAACGCATTGAAATTATTTGTTCAAATTTGTGAAAATTTCTATTCGAACTGATTTTTTCATTTTAATTAGATATACCCCCGTGAACCGCCCCTGTCGAGTCCCCCCTAAGGCCGGCTCTGTCCAATTAAAAGACCCGGGAAATGACATTCATTATTTCAATTACGTCAAGTGGATAATGGACTTTGCGCTTTTTCACAGGAGATTGTTTGTTATCGCTACCGGCCTAGAAGACAATGACGGTAAAAAGTAGAATTGTGACAACTGTCGCCGACAGTTGTCCAAGTCCTTAACCATCCGTCCAATGATTCCTTCCTAGAAAACCGATCGCTAGCATTCCCCGCACGTTTGTCTCTCAAAACAATTAAAAAAAAAACAGCGAGAAAACAAAAGTAGTTGGTGTTCGGTATCATATTATCGACGTTTATATCTTTTTTTTAATTCTCGTTACTTAATACTTCGCGGTCGGTATATTTTTGCATAATCCGCGATAAGGCCTGAAAAAAAATCGCGATAGCGTTCCCCTACGTTCCTAGAAACGGACTACGACCTTTTCTCAGGTTATCAAGGTCAGAGATGAGACGGAGTGTGCAAGATCATCGTGAAAATGACTTGTCCGATTTCGTTTTGTTTTTACGTTCCTGTGTGTCGTTAAAAATAGAAATAAAATATCTTACACCGAATCTCGCCGAAAAATCTTTCATTCATAAGTTTTTCTCCGAATAATCTCTGTGGTCGATGTTAAACATCGGATGCTAATAACCGTCACGTTGAAGTTGCTTGGCGCGTACAGAGTGTCCGTTTTTCGAGCCGCGCCCTCGGATCTCGGTTATCTCGAGAGATACAAAAAACGTCAAACAAGGCGTAGCCCCACCAGGAGATATCGTCTTTTTCTGAGTGAAACTCGGTTAAATTTTCATTGTAGAAGTGTATAATTTCATATTTCAGCAAAAACTAAGAAGCTAGCGATGTCTTATAAAATCGTAATCAGAAAAATGCGCTGAATCCTAAGAAAAACCTTGTATCTCTTAAGATAACGGAGATATCAGCGGGGCATCTCGAAATACAGCTCCGAAGTCGACGTGTTATTGCTCCATATATTTTCGAATGATGACGACATGGTAAAAGTGATTGTACACCACCGAAACGAGTTGTGATATGTTTTTTTTTATGTTATTTTACACGATTTTGCATGTTTATTTGGAAAAAGCCTGAGCTGAGTAAATAAGCGATATCGCAACGCGTCCTTATCTAAAAGTTCATAGTTTCTAAGGATCACAAGTTCACGTCGTTTTTGTTTATTAACAATTTATTTACAATCGCTTTATCTCCTTTATTTTTAACACTTATCTTACGAGGAGTCAACAATTTTCGCTTAATTAAAAGACTCGAGATGACTCGACAATGGTGGTAGACCAGATTTATTTTTCTGTGGAGCTTACAGACATTTTTCGCCACTTTTATAAAGATTATAATAACGGCTTGTCCTGTTGGTAGGACTGATAATATGTAATTAACGGATATAGGATTGGTGTTGAGAAATAAAGCTTTTGTCTTGGTTGTTTCTGATAAAGGCAGGGTCAAAGTCTTTGCATTTTTCAAACGATTGGACCCAGGGGTCAAGGTCTGCAGCTAAATAGAAACGAAATGCACTTGGTGATATCGTTAACGATGGATATTTAAAAAGGAATTAGAAATTGGTCGGAGTCTAGAAAATATTTTAGGCATACAAGATATCACACAACTTCAGCAGAAGAGTTTTCTTCGAGAACGATAAAGTGAACTTTGTGCTGTTTTCAGAAGCTATGCATATTATGTTCAGGAATTGTACAAAAGCTGCAAAGTTTAAATAAAAAAATAAATAAAAAATAAATAGTAACAATAAATCAAACACACAATCAATTGCTGGTTTTTAAACCAAATTTTCCGCGCTTTTCAGGAATGTAGTAATTTTCCAAATAGGTAATCTGTTGTAACTAGAACTTTTTGAGTATGTAAATATTTTTACACATTTTTTTAATCTGAAATATCATTGAAATGATTTAAAACTAGAAAAACCTTTGCCCTTTTTGAAAATAAGAACTTAGCAAAGCCAAATTTGGTGCACGGTGTGAGTGTACCAAGAGCCATTAATCGACAGTAAGTAGAGTTCAATTGAAGCAATTTAAAGGGTTGATAAGGGATGATGCACCATTAAAATGTGAAAGAAGTTTTTAAGGCGTTGACGGACTTAACAATTTATAACTTTATTTTATGGGGAATTTAATTCTAAAACTTTTCTTATGCCCCTGTTCTGTATTGGTTCTTATGCGGAACCCCCTGTATACAGGGTGAGTTTTTTTCGATGTTTAGTGTAGGGATCTGGGAAAGTAGCAAAGATACAAAAAAAGCTTAAATGAGGAAAGATGTGCAGTTTTATGATCCTTATTAAATGTTACTCTTATTTTTTGAAAAAAGGTCATGGAAAATTCCTTCAGATGCATGTAGCTCAGTTGCTATTTATTTTACAAAAAAAAAATAAATTACAAAGTTTCAGGTTTTTGCAATGTTAATAGGACAGTATGATCAAATTGTTGGTGTGCACTTTACGTTTTCAAGTTATAACATAAAAGTTTTTTAAATGTATTTTCTTGTAAAAAGTCATACTTAAAACACGAATATAACTTTTTTCTCTACCTATGTAGTGTTTTAGCCGCTATTTGTTTTACATCCAAATCAAATATCACGCGGTAGATCAAATAGGATAAATATGAAAAGGAAACTAAAGAGCCTCTATTTTTTTCTGTTTCATCTAAAAGGGACACAAAGTAGTAGCTTTTGTTTTCTCTTTCATAGGTCACTGGAATCCAGTTTGTTTCATTTCTTTTTGAATAATTTAATAACCATAAATATTAGAAAATTTAAACTTTCAGGTATAAAAAAAAATCCATTTTTCTACCGATTTATGAAAGTTGAAACTAAAGACAAAAGCGCATTTTTTTTGAAATAACTGAATTTGTACCTTTATTTTCTCTATTATAAAGACAATTCAAATAAACTCAAACATATTTGTCAACAAAAAAGCGCCTAAATTTTTTATATCAAAGAAAACTGACTGACTTCAATTGATAAGATTTTCCTTAGAAAAAAAATTGAATTTATTTGAATGGCTTTATATCTTTATAACAAAGCAAAAAATGCAAGACATAAATTTTTAAACTCGTTTTGGAACGATTACAGTTTCGGGACCCCGCAAACAAATCACCCCGTATATACCGAGCGTTCCACCGTCACTGATTGTGAGACGTAATTTCGATACACATCAGAAAATGTACCCCTAAAGCGCGGCGAATATATTTCGACCGCCCGGGGTACCTGTCGAGGCGGAAAAACTTTTTTTTTTTCGTCGAAACGATTTACATGTCGGACTTTCGCGTTCTTTAAGCCGGCGGGCGGTCCTCCGGCCGTCGTAATTTTATTTTCGAAAAATAAAAAAAGAAAGACGGGTCCACTCACCTTGTCCAGTCACAGCTTGAGCCACTAAAACAACTGCAAGGGCCAGGCCCAACCGTAACGGACCTCTTCGACCCATTGTCGCACAGCAACTGACCGTCAGTCGGGAGGACTTTTCTTATATATGGTGTCCTTTAGACCTCTGCTGCAGATAAGGCCGGTGCTGAGTTTGCACTGAGCTGATAGGAAAGGGTGGCCGAAGGTTTTCGGGAAACTGCCGTCCTAAACACAGAAAATGTGTATTTTTTTGGCGGAAATGTCGCCTCTAGATTTTTTTAAGTGCCGAATTATAAATACCGCTTTGCTGTATGCACCAAGTCATTCGCATAACATCCTCCCCACCTCGTACTGTATCTCTGTCGAGAGAAATGGTAAACACGAAAGTTTTAGGACGTTTTCTATTATTTTAATAAATCTTAGACAACTTATTTTTCGGTTTTGAGTAGCGACAAACATGGAAATTGCGATTTAAAGTCAAGTAGACTGCTGTCAAAGTTTGCGTAATAATTGACAATCTCATTCATAAATGTGTAGCCAACCTTATTTGACGGAATTTTAACGAGTTACAGTTGAAATAAAAAGAAAGTAAAAATTAATTTCATTTTCTCAAACTTTAAACAGTCAGACTGCCTTATTAGAGGGCAAGTTTTGTGTGAATCAAAATTTATTCATCTCACCAGGGACGTGCGTGTAGACAGCAGTATACGATTATTTTAAAAAATAATGTGCACGGCACTGACATTTTCTTGTAACTCTCTTTCATTACCCGACAAAAGATATCTCTACGCATTTTTAGGATATTTTTCAAAGGAGTATGTAAAAAAAATGATTGTTACATAAACTAAACATTTGTTTTTTTTCTTATCGTTTTTTTCCATTCCTCGCTTTTTTCTAATTATAACACAGGTCAACATTTGATGTAGGGACAATCTTCAGAAGTGACTATGGTATAAAAGGGTTTTTTTGGGTCGCTGATCATGAATCCGATGTCGGTTAAGCTCCATCACTTCAGGTTCAAGGTGATTTGAAGGTCAAATCAAGAAATGACCTCCAAAAAAATCTGAAAAAATTCATGCTTATATTTTAGAGGTCACTAAACCCAAATCCGAGGTTTGTTTACCCCTACAATACACCCTAGAGGTAATTCAAGGTCATTTCAAGGTCATTCATGAAGCATTTTGTATAGAAATCAGTCTGAAAAATCTGAAAAAAATCGTCTGAATGTTTTTGAGGTCACTGAACACAAATCCAAGGTTATTTAAGCTCCATCACGTCAGGTTCAAAGTGAGAAGTAGCACGATCGATGGAGCCACTTACGCTCTGTGTATACCCATCTTCTTATGAGTAAGGACACTAAAGCAGCTGGTTCGTTCTAAAGATATCAAGATGAGGACCATCAATATGTCACAAACCGACCTTGAAGTGACCTTGAAGAACACCAAGAAGGTCGAGTGTGAGGTCACCACTAATTGCAATTAAACAAAATAACTAAAGTGAGTTTTGTACTATTTTCATCAACTGCGCCCTACGGAGATATCCAGCCCTCAAATTTAAATAACCTTTGAATGACCTTCAAGGTCAACTCTGACTTATGACCTTGGAGTTTTTGGAAGTAAAATTTCCCGCTCTTTCGATTGCAGACGTCGAAAAAGGGGGTTTCCATTTAAAAAAATGAAGGTGACTTTGAAATAACCTTCAAGGTTATCGCCAAGGTCAAATCCAAGGTCACCATTGAATTCCTCGTCAAAAGTTACTACAAGAACGACCTTAACATTTTTCAAAAATAATTTACCTGGGAAATCATTCAGGTGTTTCCCGACTTTTTGGACACCCGGTATATAAGCGATTCAAATCAAATGTTGTACATTTGAAACAAGAAATTTTTTGCGTGTACAATTTCCTCCTTCAAGACGTGGGTGGACGTGGGCTTGTTGGTGTAAACCTTAAACTTCAAAGAACCCCAAATAAAAAAGTCCAACAGCTTAAAATCGTATTATATTGGTGGCCAATTGTGATTACCAAAACGGGAAATTACACGACCGGGAAATGACTCATGCAGTAATTGAATTGTTTCTCGGGCTGTATGGCATATGGCAGCGTCTTGTTGAAACCACGTGTCGTCTACATCCACATCTTGCATTTAGGCACAAAAAAAATTGGTTTATCGTGTCGCGATAGCGACCAAGGAGAATGGTGCCATGATCTTCAGCCCAAAATCTGCAACAGTGACACGTTGTGGATGCATTTGTTTCTCAACCATCACTTTTGGATTTTCTGAACCCCAAATGCGATAATTTTGTCGTTTTGTTCTTTCGCGTAGCGCCCCATTTTTAATGACCTTGAACTGTCAGCGATCACGCTGTCTTTTTATTTCGTTGGCAACACTTTACTGCACGAACAGCGTAAAATTGTAATCTTGCGTGAATTTTGGGACACCTGATAGGACTAAAGATTTTATTGACGTGGATAAAGAAAAAAAACTTTTTGAAATAGATAGATAGATAGATAGCTTTGCATCATAAAACGTATTTTATAAAAAAATATTTTTACTTCATAGACAATTTAAAGATATGTTTAGTTTTAGCAGCGAAAAACATACCCACGCGGTGGTTCCATGGCAATCTTGACTATGTACAAGATCAGTAAATAAATCAAAATATTGCGTAAACTATCAAAACAAGTACATATATGACATGTATATATCATTGTAATCAGAGAAAAAAGAGGAATCCAAAAAATTATAAATATATACAGTGTTCTATTTAAAGTAACAAAAGTTTGGTTCATGTTTTCGAAACGCAACAGTTGTTTTTATTGCATATTATAACTATGTTTAGATTAAAATTTTAAATTCTCGACAAGTCGACTGTTCAAAATTAAATTTATTATGATCTGCCCCGATCCGGTTTCAGAGTTTCTGAAGAAGGGAAAGTTTCGATATGTACCTCGAAACGTCCAAAAAGCCTAAACCGACTACGTGGCAATTAACTGAGAAGGCTGCAAAGCAATCTAAGGGAGGTATTGTTATTTTAAATACAAAGTAATGTATCAAAAAATTCATAAATGTTATAGGCGTAGATTTTTATTATTATTTTTAACCTACACCCTTTGAAAAGTAAAAACTTCTACGCCGATGAATTCTTGCACCTTCTGACTCATTACGTTGTAATTAAAAACATATTTCTAACGAAATTCTCCTTAACTGTTTTTGCGGAAACAGTAATTTTAGAACAATTTTCAGTTTGCAACTAAGATCATTAAGATAAATCTTAACTACAACAACTTGTCCTTCCATCAAAATGGAAGAGAATTGTCAATGAATGACACAAATCGAATTTTCAGAATACTCAGTATTACATAGTGATACAGCCAAATATGATTTCTTAAATTTGTTTTCTTAAATCTCTGCTTTTATTTTATACAACTTTTTACAAATAATGCCCCTGGACGCATTCAACATCTCCGCCACTGGCTACAAGTTCGTGTGTTAGAACGTTAAAGTATTCTATAGAGAAACATGTTCGAAAAATAGTCCGGCCTCACAAAGAGGGCGAATTTTGGGCAAATGTTTATTTTTAACAAATATCAATAATAAATTGTTTATTTTAGGCAAAGTGCTATCAGCGTTAGTAGGCACTATCTACAGTCCACTAATTTATGATTACCATTTCTTATATTAGGAATTTGGAATGGGTTCAACGATCTCGGTAGCTTTTCTTAATTTTCCAAAAATTTTTATATATATTTTAATGTAAACCATAACAAAATAAGTTGTCTCACTGTATGAAGTGCCCCCTCCCCCCAGTGGATTATGAAACTGAAGCTGCAAAAATACTGATAACGCCCAAAATATATTTGTAAACTGCAAGATAAGTGGGCTGTGAGTGTTGTGACATATATCTTATTTTGTTGTTTTACATCCACCTCAAACAGGATGCAGATTTCAATGAAAGCTTATAGTATACTTATATACCTATATTCACCAAGTTTTCATTTCAAAGTTTAAGGAAAATGGGGTTTATGGAAAATAACCAAAATCACGGTATTTTCGGTTTCCATCAACGGTATCTAACTTAAGAATTATTTAACCTATTTCCTATTATTTTACGTGTGAGTGAAGAAGAATCGGTGAAAAAATGTCTCGGTGCAAATATCGCAACAAATCCTAAGTTTTCTGTAGCTGGGCGAGGACGGTATTCCCATAACGTCTACCATTTGCCGTAACATGTTTCAGCCTGTGTATTTTGAGAGGTTACGATGACAAACTTTTTATATTTTAAATTAAAATTCGGAGTATTTAGTTAATAATAATTTAGACATTTAGTAATGATAATATTAGTAGAAGTAGTTTTAAAAATATAGTTATTAGTTTTCGCGATTTACTTCTATAATAAAATTTTGTTTAATAGTTTAATCTATTAAAAAAATTGAAAAAAAATTAAAAAATTTTTATTTAAAAAAATTGAAAAAAATCTCACTAAAACCTCTCACAAGTTTGAAGATCTTTTGAGAATTTTTCGAAAAAAAAATTACCACTCAAAAAGTACTTTTTCAGTTTTTTTATTTTTTTATAAAATTACATCTCAAAACGAAAAAAAAATGTATATCTTTAGATTTTGCCAAGTTACAGGTAAGTTTTTGAATCCTTTGTGCCCAAAATATTCAAATGCTCATAACTTATTGAGGGGTTGAAATAAAAATTTGAAAAAATTCATGAAAGCTACTCTAAATGGGTACTAAATAATACCAAAAAATTAAAAATGATCCGGTCGACTTCAGTGATTTGGCACGAAGTACCCTATATCCATGTGCTGTTTTTTTATTATTTATTTTTGAACATTATTATGTATAGTTATTTGATTGATCGTTGTACCATGAAATCCGAAGATTAGTTACGTATCATTATTTATCGAAAGCGGCACAAATTGTAAGTGCTTTTCTTGCATTAAAAGTATACTGAATTAGTCGTCAGCCAGTTAGAGATGGATTCTGCATTTGTGTACCACTGTCCCTGGTGTACTACTACTTACAATGTAGGTATTATCTTATTATTCATTCCCTTGGAGTGTCGGATGTTCGAGCCCCACGATGGGCGCCATGTCGTCTTCCATTACATTCCCTTGGCGTTTGGGACATTAAATCTTCCAGTATGATTACTCCTGTGTCTATATCACTATCTTTTAAGTTTTACCTTGCCTAGCACTATTTTTGGAAGCTTCAGAGAGCTTGCTGTATCCTTGATGGGGTGCTTGAACTGAGGTCTAGGTCAGGAGCAATTTGTGAAAATTTTTAGCGATGTTCTGAATTATTAAAAATTTTATTTTATTGAAAAATATTAATCTACAATAAATTGTATTTGATTTATAAAAAGCCTTATATAACGCAACTTCAAATTCGCTCGAGCCTTGGAATACGTCAGAATAGAAGTAAAAGTCGTTTTTATTCCTGTGAACTAAAGTGCCTTTCTTGCAACCGTCCCCTAAAATGTCGATATGAGTAATAGATGAGGAAAACTTATATCAGAATTGAACTGTTTTTCTCGCTGACTTAAAAACAGTGGATGTATGAGAGCATCAAAATACGAAACAAACAATCAAACAGGAACTGCCAGTGTTTGAGGAAGATTCCGTAACCCTGGTGGTCTGTTGACCAATTTGAAATAATGTTTACTCGTCTTACTTCGATAACTCAAATGGTTTCTTGGAATATTATATTAGATTCCTTGGTAATATGTCCATGTGATATCTAATAAATACATTTGAAGATCCAAAGTTTGGGAACTGACTGCACATTTGTTAGTTTAAAACACAGTCGGACTGACGAGGCCCGATGACATCGAGGGTTTCTAACTAGAGGTCCAAATTCCCCGAAAAATCTTGCCGAGAAAATTATGACAAATTAGGAAGAATTGAACTTTCGTTACCATCCAGGATATAAAGAGTTCCAGCAACTTGGATTGACAATATAAAGGTTATCATATATTTAATAAAAATAGTGTTTAGAAATTATTTTATTTTTCACTTAGGCGATATAGCTTGTTTATTAATTATTAGGAAACGGAATAGGAAAACAACGTCATATCACTCTAGGGCGAAATAAGCGGAGCTAAATATTATCGTCCCCATTTTGATCTTATTTTGTACCTTTCGTTTCTGTAAGGGTAGAATAGTAAATGTGCCTTGTGTAAATGAAGCAGACAAATGAAAGTACAAAGTTTACTAACATTTGATATATAACAATAATTTGCTTCAAATTAATAACAAAAATCATTTACAACCGCCTTTAAAAACGAAAGTACAATTTGAGAAGGAACCTTTAACAGTAACACCAGAAAAACTACCTAAATTTTCTTTGCCATCGAATAAATGTTGTACATTTTCGGTCACAATCAGTTCAGAAAGATTGTCATCACTAGTTCTTTCGACTCCTGCTATTAAACGAGATATTTTGTTCTTCGACGTTATACTATCTTCTACAAATCCTGATGCTGCAGTATCACTCTTCCATTTTCCATGTCTTTTCAATGTTATCATATCTGCACCTCCATCTACAAGAAGAGTTGCCGATGTTAAGACGCAAACAATCTGCGTAGCCGAGATATTTTGCAATCCTGGACGGTATTTTTGCCAACTGGTTGCACAGTACAACGACCATTCAGATGTGTCAGAAAAAACGTTCTTTAAGTTCTTTTGGCCGCAAAGATATATACTGCCGATACAATTGGAGAGCGTGCATTTCATTTTCTTCCACAATAGTAAAAGGTTTTGGTGCTCTAGTTTTTGTATCGTTAATATTTACTACAGCATTCCTTTGTCATCTATATCATCTATCGAGAGCTTTACCAACTCATCTCTTCTTAATCCTCCAAAAACACCCATTACTAGAACAACCTACAATAACAAAAACCTATTAAGCACATGCAATAATATAGCCACTTATTTCCTATATTACCTCTTCCAAAAGATATATATGACTTGATGCTTCACTAATAAATTTCAAAATATCCTCTTTTGCCAATGTCTTCGATTTTTTTTTTGGAATATATCCTTTCGATATTTGCTTCAAATAAGCCTCTAATCTATGATAGTCTCCTATATTTACTTATCTGCGCACTAATAATGAGGTCTTCAACATTGAATACTTTGTCCACAATATGTTAGGGCTGAATGATTCTGACTAAAAGATATACCGTAGTATTATAAAGATTTATTTAATATGCGAAATGTATTTAAAATATTTAATTTTGAATTTTCTTATAGTATTCTTAAAAAATATCAAAATAAATTATGTTCTATACTTACCAAGCTAGCTCTTTTTATATGTCACTTAATTTGATTTTGAATCTTTAAATGTAAATTTATTCATTATATACATATTTTTTTAAATTATTCTCAAATTATAATTTAATTATATTTAAAAAATTTAATAATTTTAATGACAACTAGACTACTAGTGTACTTTCTGCAAATTAATAATAAAATTTTTATAGAGCATGTAGATATCTCAGTAGTCGGTTCTAAAGCTTTTTGAATCTAATTATGAAGAAAATGTTGATATGTAATTAATTTTGTTTCTTTGCTTTTGTTAAAAAAAAAATAAAATAGTATTGTTTTAATTGAGTTTGAAATTCGTATATTATAATAACAGTTTATACATTTATAAAATCCTTCCTAATTCCCTATCTAACCTGAGCTAAATTATTGCTAGTTACTTATTCTATAAACTTATAGTTTCTTGTTACCTATACTACACTTTTGTTGTCCTTTTGTCTATGTTTTCCTCACTAGTAATGTCCTTTCTGTAATATCTCTCCTGTCTCTTCTCCTTCTTTTCTTTTACTCGAACTATCCTCTATTTTGTCTTGTCCTCATTCTGTTTCCTACTCCACTCCGTTGACTGCCACTGTCTGAATCACCTCCCTGGCTCGTACTGCTCCTTTCCTTTTCTAAATGTCTACGACAATTCAAAATGATGTTTTACTAACCTGACAGTATTATGATTATATTGAGTTATCTGTCAGTTTAGACTTCACCCTAATTTCTGCCAAACAACTTCTTTCCTATTTCCTGACTCTCACTGTTCTCTTCTTTCTTCATTGTTTTTTAAATGTCCCACAATAACTTTGGGCTTGATTACTTTTCTTTAATACTCTTCTTCTCAATTGTTTTTTCTTGGTAGTTCACATGATTTTCTTTTAATCTTCTGTATTTTATTGCACTTCTTATTTTAACTTCTTTTAATTGCTATGATTTGTATATCTTCTAATTTCTCTTTTTACTTCTTGATTCTCTTCCCTATTTATTTCTGTCTCCTTGATCACCACTTTTTTCTAGCATTTTCTTTCTCACCGCACTCTTATGTCTAATTACAATGTTTATTAATATATCGTTTTCAATCTCAACCAATCAGATTATTTTATAATTTATACATTTTTGATTTACCATTTTTAATACCCTTTTATTCTTTTTTTTAACTACATTACATTATTTTGTGGACACTTTTGATTCCTTTATACTGAGATTTCATTCTAATTTTCATATCATTATACACTGTCATTTTTCATCCCGCTGTCACCCAAATTATCCTTACTATTTTGTCACCATATATCCAATATGTCATTACTTGTTGTATTTTAACTTAACTTCTATTAGATTTTATAATTAAAAACTCTTACTTCAATTTCTACCTGTTACAATATATGTTATATAAAATATAAATGTATACAGGGTGGTCCGTAAGTAATGGTCCATAGAGACATACTACATTTTTTACTTCAAAATATTGCGATTGGAGCCAACATGCCTTAATAAAATGTTGATAACAAAAAAGATACAGGGTGTCAAAGTTGGAAATTAAAAATTGAATTTTCGTAATAATTATAATATTTTTGAGTGTATGAACGTGAAAATTTAGGGGTAGATGTTTCTGTATACGAGAAATCATAATTTGTTATCTATTTCGATGTATCTTCTGGAGGGCGCCACATACGCCGTGTTTATGACGTAAATACGAGCATAATTTTTTTATCCACAACGTTAACGCTTCTTTTTTTAAAAAATCTTAAACCTACATTATTTTCGTGAAAAAATGGTATACTTGTCATTAGCTCTAGAAATTGTCCGTTTTCAAGAAAAACGCATTTCAACAATCTGCTGCATGTTTCATTACAGGAAATTTTATCGTAGTGTGCGACAATGCCAAGACAGTTTTGACAATTAGAAAAAATCATTGTGACGGTTAGCAATTATTTCAAATTGTATTTATTAATTTTTGGTAAAAATCAATTAAGTATTTAAAAGAAAATAACGAATTATGCCGAGACATAATAATTTCTCGAATTTGGAAATGAGAGATATGACGGTTGTTTATTGTCAACAAAATTTCAATGGACGTGCTGCGCAACGTGAATATTGCCGAAGATTTCCAAACAGATTGCAACCTGGTAAACGACTGTTTCAAAATCTATTCAGAAACTTAGGCGAAAGTGGTTCATTTCGTCCTAAACGTGATAATTTAGGTCGACCAAAAATGATTACGCCTGACCAGGAAGACGAAATACTAATTCGCATTGCAGATGATCCACAAACTAGTTCAAGACGATTAGCTGCAGCCACGGGAATTAATAAAACATCAATTTTAAAGACATTACATGAAGAAAAATATCATCCATATCATTTTACACCAGTTCAAAATTTATTACCTGTCGATCTTCCTTCAAGATATCAATTTGCAAGTGATATTCGGAACAAGCAGAATACTGACTATACATTTGTCAACAGAATATTGTTTACAGATGAAGCGACATTTACTCGCCGAGGTATTTTCAATTTAAGAAATAAGCATTGTTGGGAAGTTCAAAATCCTCATGTAACTCGAGAACGGCACTTTCAACATGAATTTAAGATTAATGTTTGGTGTGGGATCATTGGAAACCATTTTCTAGGTCCATATGAGTTGCCAGGAAATTTAAATGGTACAAGTTATTTAAATTTTTTAGAAAATAGCTTTGTTGATCTATTGGATGCGTTACCACTGAATTTGAGGCAAAATATGTGGTTCATGCAAGATGGCGCTCCGCCACATTTTACTCATCAAGTAAGAACATATCTAAACCAACACTTTCCTGAACGTTGGATTGGCCGTGGTAGTATATTTCCTTGGCCGCCACGTAGTCCAGACTTCAACCCTTTAGATTTTGGTGTATGGGGCACAATGAAGGAAATTGTTTATAAAAACACCATAAATACTCGCGTCCAACTTTGGCAAGAAATTAGTAATGCTTCAACTTTTTTTGATCCAATGGTATTATTTAATATTAGACGATCTTTCATAAATCGTATGGACAAGTGCATCGAGGTGAATGGTGGACATATTGAAAATTTACTTTGAAACATTTCCTATTTTTCCTTAGGTACATATTCAGTTTTTTACTTGTTAAACGCTTGATAAAATCATAGTTTTGTTTAATTAAATTTCTCCTTTAACTGGTTTTGTAAATAAAATTTATCAACTTGATAATTTGTATTTTAATGTGTACAAAGGGATAATGTTTAATTGTCAAAATTAATGTTTTCATTAGCGCACACTACGATCAAATTTCCTGTAATGAAACATGCAGCAGATTGTTGAAATGTGTTTTTCTTGAAAACGGACAATTTCTAGAGCTAATGACAAGTATACCATTTTTTCACGAAAATAATGTAGGTTTAAGATTTTTAAAAAAAAGAAGCGTTAACGTTGTGGATAAAAAAATTATGCTCGTATTTACGTCATAAACACGGCGTATGTGGCGCCCTCTAGAAGATACATCGAAATAGATAACAAATTATGATTTCTCGTATACAGAAACATCTACCCCTAAATTTTCACGTTCATACACTCAAAAATATTATAATTATTACGAAAATTCAATTTTTAATTTCCAACTTTGACACCCTGTATCTTTTTTGTTATCAACATTTTATTAAGGCATGTTGGCTCCAATCGCAATATTTTGAAGTAAAAAATGTAGTATGTCTCTATGGACCATTACTTACGGACCACCCTGTATATAATTAATATAGTTTCACTAACAGCTGTCACTGAATTTCTGCTTGCCCAAGTCTCAAAACGTTTAGATTCTTTATCATAAAATAATTTAGATTCCTTAGGCAGTAATTCTTCATTGGTTTTATTGGCTCCAACAGCAACTATTACTAGAATATTATCCATTCTGCCTTTTCAATATGTCTCGTCTGAATCAAACATCAATTCATTCCTGTATCTCCCCTGGTACATAAATAACTATTAAGGAAAGTACATACTTTTAATATGACCAGGATGACCAAGAACATGTTGCTCTGGAATCAGAAGATACAGAAGCATCAGATATCTGCTCAGATGACTCGGAGTCAGGCAAAGACTTTGAATATCTTCTTTTAAGTGAACCCACTTTTTTTGGTTAAAGCTACTTTAAATACTGTTTTTGAGTTATAGAAAACTTCTTTGTTTAGTTGCGAAAAATTGGATGTATATTTGGAACGTGGTAGCGCCGCATTATTAGAAGATCAAAATCTTGCTGTGTTAATATCTTACAATGTATGCAATTTTCATGCGAAGTTCGAGGAAGATAACTCCGAATGGAAAAAATNCACCATATATCCAATATGTCATTACTTGTTGTATTTTAACTTAACTTCTATTAGATTTTATAATTAAAAACTCTTACTTCAATTTCTACCTGTTACAATATATATTATATAAAATATAAATGTATATATAATATAGTTTCACTAACAGCTGTAACTGAATTTCTTCTTGCCCAAGTGTTAAAACGTTTATATTTACCATAAAGTAATTTAGATTCCTTAGGCAGTAATTCTTCATTGGTTTTATTGGCTCCAACAGCAACTATTACTTGAATATTATCCATTCTGCCTTTTCAATATGTCTCCTCAGAATTAAACATCAAACTATCAAAATAAACCAATTTGCGGGTATCATAGATACATCTTGGACATATCGTTTATATATTGAAAAACTTTTTTCATTCTCAATTACATTTAATTATTAAATTTAAAATAAATATAAAATCTAGGATGATTATTCCCTTAGGCGCCTGTCGCCTGCGAGCATAATCATTCCTGTATCTCCCTTGGTACATAAATAACTATTAAGGAAAGTACATACTTTTAATATGACCAGGATGATCAAGAACATGTTGCTCTGGAAGAAGCATCAGATATCTGCTCAGATGACTCGGAGTCAAGCAAAGACTTTGAATATCTTCTTTTAAATGGGACTTACACAACAATATTTTCCTTTTTCTGAACCCACTTTTTTAGTTAGGTTAAAGCTAATATAAATGTTGTTTTTGAGTTATAGAAAACTTCTTTGTTTAGTTGCGAAAAATTGGATGTATATTTGGAACGTGGTAGCGCCGCATTAATAGAAGATCAAAATCTTGCTGTGTTAATATCTTACAATGTATGCAATTTTCATGCGAAGTTCGAGGAAGATAACTCCGAATGGAAAAAATTGCGGTTGCAAATTTGCAACTTCTGCAATAACCTCCGCGTTGCGTAACGGGGTCCGATAACGCATGGCCTACTTATCAGTCGGAAAAAATCTCGGCGTCTAGGAAACAAGCGCGATTTTCGCTGACTTCTAGATTCAGTTAATTATTCTTTTTAATTGTCGGTACATCCCGGGATATGTCGGACGGCCCAAGTAACGCAGCGAGGTCTGTCGCTGGGAGGAAATTGGAAGATTAGGCGATTATTAAACAATTGCAACAATCGGGAGGTGCTCAAAATTTGAGACGGCAGCTAGGGGGGCCGGTGACGGAGCCGTGCATAGTACTATGATTTTTTAAATTGATTTATTGTTGTCGCTGTTACACGACGAACCTGTGTGTATAGGGTCTGTTTCATGACGACCTGTACAGGGATATTCACGCAACTTTATACTCCCCTTATATTATTTGTTGCTTTTGTATTTAGAAATAAAAAAGTTTATATGGGCCAAAGTTACAGGAAATGCAAAGAGGTACCAATCATGAAAAGCTCTAACGCAAACCGTTTTCAAGATAATTGGCGTTTTATGATGGAAAACATGAATCCGACCTACGTCTGAGTGACTGATGTACCCATTCGAAACTTCTTGGAGTGTTAACTGTACTCAATTACGTCATTAGACACATCCAAGTATGTGGGCTAGCCGCTAACGAGTGGTATGACGTCACAATATGGCTTCCGTTCGTTTTCCCGCGATGTATTTTCATTAATTATTTATTTTTTGAACATTAATTAACTGTGGTCTATATTTTCCGAATATGATTTTAAAAATTTGATAAATGAGACCACTCAACCTTGCATTTCTGACATGTTTATTGAACATGCGTTTCCTTTAAATAGAACACACCGTACTTGTTCGGGTGGGACTCTTTCTCAGGATCCCAACGTTGTAAGGTTTGTTGGATCCATCTCTAATAATAAGGAAGATGTGACTAACAATAAAATCTTCACAGTATAACCTCTAGACTCCCTTGGCAATAACTCTCTTGTTCTGTCAAAAAATGTAAGTTTGGCATATATTTCCAAAATTAACTGTAACGTTAATTAACGTTAATCACTAAAGAATTCCCAGAATTCGACGCCGCTGGTTATTTTAGAAATTAGAGGGTTGGTTTTAGTGATTTTTCTAAAGAGAAAGATCACTTTAATTTATACTATCAAGCACTTCAACTTTTTCAGGGCTATACACCTATAGTAAAATTCAGAATTTCTACAAAAATGATTTCGACACTTTCATTAATTAATACATCGTATTTGAAGTTTAGAAAAAAATTAAAGAAAGCAGTGGCCGAAGATTTAGGGATTTTTCGTTACCAGTACCACACTGAAAAAAAATATATATATTTGTATTAAATGAGCAGATATTTTAAATGGAATTATTTGCCGTAAATGTTTTTTTATTTTATTCTATTCAAATGTACCTATATACTTTCGTCAAACTATGTGAATATTCGCTGTAATCTACAATTTTTCTTAAATTTTATATTATTTGTAAATATATATAATTTAATTCAAATCTTTTATAGTTTTGAAATTTATTATCTCGAACTTTAGCTACACTATCTGCTACAGTTCATCATAAACTGAAAACATATTTGTTTCAAAACTACCAGTTCCTTAAAATATTATATATGTTTAAAATTTAGTATTAATATAGGAATTATTCAAGACAAATGTAGCATATTATAATCAAACTTATGTTTTCTTGAAAGAAAATTGTAGCAGGTCACAGAATGGTGTATGTGGGAAGTAGTACGCTCTGTGTAAACACATCTTGTGAGTAACCACACTAAAGCAGCTGGATCGTTGTAAAGACATAATGATGAGGACCATCAATAAGTCCCAAATCGACCTATGTCTGGTCGGTTAAACTTTATACAAACGATCCTAGCTCTTGTTCTAGGTGTTGTGATTTTGAAACAAAATATTTTTAATTACTGAGAAATATTTATATCCAAATATATTCTTAAAATAAGTATATACAATCACTAGCGACCCGTCCCGGCTTCGCACGGGTGGACCTTTATTTTAAACATTTTGGGATATAAAGAATATAGCCTATGTTACTCAGGGATAATGTAGCATTTTAATGGTGAAAGAATTATCGAAATCCGTCCAGTAGTTTTTATATTAGTATAGATATATAACGAGCGTTCAAATAAAAACGTGGTCGAAGTTGGCTCTGACACTTTGGACGTAGGGAGTAGCTTATAGCGACCAACTTAACCTTATTTCTCAACGAGCTGTATAGCAGCCGTCAGTTTCAATAACGTTAATGACTATATAACTTTATTTTAAAGAATAATCGTGATAACAATAACAAACAATTAAAGGAGCTGCGGAAAGTGTCCCCCTCCTTGTTATAACAATAAATTAAAGCAGCTGCTGAAAGTGTCCCCCTCCTTGTTCCAAGCACTTTTCACACCTGTTCCTCAAAGAATTAAAGACATTTTCTAAGATGCTCGGGGTATTGTTAATTTCACGAATCTTGTCTATAAGTCGAGCCTGCAGATGGTTTAAATCAGGAATAGGCAGTTCAAAAATAGTGTTTTTAAGGTAAGGCCACAAAAAGAAATCACACGGCGTAATATCACATGACCTCGGTGGAAATTCATGTTCAGCATTGAGACTTATTAGTCGATTTTGGAAAACTTCCCTCAACATATTCATCGTCTCGCCTGCCGTATGTGCCCTTGCGCCATCTTGTTGAAAGTAAAAGTTTGTAATTTCGTTTTCTTCCAGCTGGTTAACAAAAGGAGCGATAATTTCTTCTCTATACCTTTGCGCAGTAAGAGTACCATTAAAAAAAATAGGTCCATAAATCCTCCTTCGATTGAGAGCACACCAAACTCCAATTTTTTGAGCGTGTAGAGGGCCCTCGACAAAAAAGTTATCTGGTTTTTCAGAAGACCACATTCTCATATTCTGTGAGTTTACGTAACCACTTAAATGAAACCAGGCTTCATCAGAAAAAAAGGTGATATTATGAAGTTCACCGTAGTTGTTTAAAAACCATTCACAAAATACAGCCCGTCGCGGAAAATCAACTTCATGAAGTTCTTGCTGACAAGTTAAACGATAGGAGAACAAACGCAAATCTTTTTTTAACACTGTGTGGCAGGTACCGACTGATACTCCCACCATTTGTGATAAAACACGTACAGAAGTTCTTGGCGCATTTTCCATTATTTGTTGGACATTTTCTTTTAATTCTTCAGTCCGCTTTTTAGGTCGGCCGCTTCCTTCTTTTCTTGTTACACTGCCCGTTTCACGAAAAACATTAACACAACGCTGAACTGCACTTTGAAAAATTTTGTACTCAACAACGCCGGGAAATTGATTTTGAAATTCTATGAAACATTCCTCAATAGAATACTTCCATATTCCATCAATCTTGCGTCCATTTCTAAAGTAGGACTCTATGATAAACACTTTTTGTTCTTGAGAAAACACCATTTTAAACGCTTTTTAAAACGAAAATATTCAAATTGATAGCGGCGATATAGCGCTTTGACAGATGACGTTTAAGTTCATTTGCTATACGCTACGCTCTACGTCCAAATTTTCAGAACCAACTTGACCACGTTTTTATTTGAACGCTCGTTATATATAGATTTGACCAAAACTATTCAATTTTGTATTAAACAAACGATACATTAATATACAATACAAAATATGTTTCTATAAAATCTATGTAGATCATAAAATTAAGAATATAATTCGTTTAACCGTAAGTATCAATTTTTTATTTAAACTGCTGCCTATTTTTAAAACAAGAAATTATATTTCTGAGTAGAATATTTAAATAAATAAATAATTTCCTTGAAAGAAGAAAATATTTTCTAGAGTAAATATACACGTGCGATTCCTTAAAATGAAATGTTGTACATTTGAAACAAGAATTTTTTTGCGTGCAGTAATCATATAAGTTATTAGTCCCAGTTTCATCACTCTACGTTGAACATCTTTAGATAATTTAGAAAACGAGAATCTTCTTTAAAACTTTAATGTTTCGGTATAAAACGTCATTTGTAAAGCGAAACGTTGTTACGCCACTGTCTCGACTATGTTTTACTTTCCATAATAGGCCACATAATTGCCGGGACATTTCCAACGGATTCTTTGTTTGTGATAATGATAATGCAAACAAAATAGAATTCTAATGTTTACCTTGATACTGATATTATGTACTATTAATCGACAATTATTTGAAAACTTATCGGGCAAGAAATATGTTTGATTAGTAAATCACCAGCTGGCTTCGGTTCAACGGGTCAAAGGTCGACGTGAAAAAATTCACGGTTTTCCGTCGATCTTTCTAGATTTAGTCGAAGAACTCGCCCTCGGACATTTAATCTAGCATGCGCTTAACTACATATAGAGTGTGAAACATCATGAAGCTTCCAGCCGTCTGCAAACGCCAGAGTCGCAGCAGACGACACCGTTGTCGTTAGAGCAGAAATAGAAAATTCACCCCAGTTTCCAATTTCGGATAATAAAAACTCCGAAAAGTGCGAAATCCGAATTGAGGAACCGCAATACAAGACCACAACAGAGTACAAGTCCATCGCCCGTTTCAGACGATTGTCCAAACCTAAGGCGGACTTCGCTACGGACCCTCTGCGGGCCCATCAAGGACCGCGATTGAACGTCAACCCTGACTAGAAAAAAACCTAGCCAGTACGTGCTGAACGCCCCAAAATTTTAAAGTTGCAAGTTTAAAGTGTAAGATCTTCCATAGTCCACAAAAATATATTGCATTCAAACTTAGTTGAAATCCTTCGGAAACCATGCCGTCTCGAGGGTGTACAAGAGTTGAAAAAAGACCACATTTCCAGGAACTTATCCCGTCTGCGATTGAGGACAATCGGCCAGCGCAACGTCTACCCTCCCAACCGTTCGTTGATGTCGCCGTGATGAGGGAGGCTTCCGAACATCCTGTTTGCCCCTTTTGCCGACGAGCAGGAGAAAATGCAGAGAAAATGCCGGTTCTCCCCATATTAGAAGTAATTTCCGACTCAGTGATGGAATTAGACGACATGGCGCCCAACGTGGGGCCCAAATGTCCGAACCGCCAAGGGAATGTGATGGAAGGAGACAACAGATACTTAGAACGTTAATAACTTTTTGAAGTGCGCAATATACAGGGTGATTCAAAATTCAGTACAAAGAATTTTGGGGCGTATATTTGAGATCAAAATAAGACTTTTTTCCTATAAACGTGGGTCCACAAATGCTTAGTTTTCGATAAACATGGTGTTAAAGTTTATTGATTTTTTAGGAATAATTTCCAAACAAATTTAAATTTTGGCATAGAAGTTGATCTACGGGGGTTTTTTAGGATGCTAAATTTAAGTATGTCATTGCTTTTGAAGCTGCTTGTAGAGGGCGTCACCTTAAGGGTACGCTTGAATTTAATTGGCCCTAACTTTTTTGCTACCCTGTACATTGACGTTTCGTTTTAGTGCGTTTACTCCCGCTATCGATTTTAAGCAAAAAAGGTATACTTGGTCGAAATCACTTGGATCAACCGATATAACCGATATTGGCTGATGAAGAGTTAGATGCACACCATATTTTCAAAGTTTATAACTATTTACGGGGAAAAATTTTAAAATTTATTTTGGACTCACGTTTATTGGAAAAAAAAGTATTATTTTGACCTCAAAAAAGACCTAAATCGTAGAAATGGTTTAATCAAAGTGATCTCTGGCTTCCGTCACATAAGAAACGTTCATGTGGCGATCTTTGAAGCAAGGTGAATATGGTTGTCTCTAGACCCTCTAGCGCAACATCACCCTGGCCTCCTACGATTTATTTCGATTTAACTTTCAGGTAGCCAACCCACTCTAAGTCGCGGATTGGGAATAACCCAGACAGATGTGCAGCAAGCATTGAATAGCTGCAAAACAACTAGTTACCCTGATCCGTTATCCCTAAGATAACAAACAGCTGTTTTACATTTGGGATGAGAAACTAATTTATTTATTGCCTTGAATTTGTTTTATTTCGATTGTATTCAGGAGATAGTCTCTATAAGGGACGCAGATTACTGCGATATTCGAGAACATCTTTTCCATTATTTCGTGAAAGTTCCACAACCAGTGGCAAAAACCATGAATTTGTTTTATTGTCGCACTTTTGAATTAACAATGAAATTCTGATTACACTGTTTTTAATTTTAATCATTTTTTCGATATTATTTTAATGAAGAAAACAGTGTCAATATTTGCAGGACTATTGCATTTTTACAGATTGTGCAGGCCCTAACAGAAACATTCTTATTCATTTGTCACATCGGAAAAGCTTCCCCTGTACATTTGTTCAAAAACTTTTAAGGTGAGTTTATAACTACTATATATTTAGTGATGAAATTTGGGGGATGACATTTTTTTAGTAGGGACTATTTTTCATGGATAACTTATTCCAAAGTACGCTCTAGTGACGTAGTTATTGGGGGAGTAGTGGACCTTTTTTGAAAAAAAAAAAAAATCGTACGCCACTGGTTTTTTAAATAATTTTAAATGTTTTTAAAATGTACAACCAAATTTGTGGCAATAAAGTGTACTTGTAAAGTATTCGTAAAATTTACTGGTCTCTAGATAATTAGAAAATCAAATAAGAAGATACTGAAGTACCTACGTTGCTATTTATCATTTTCTATTGATTGCTAAATGTGTAACAATAAATTCAATACCTAATATTTTTGAGAGATTTTAAAACACTATACAACGCCACTCTTTTGTGTGTTTCAAAATGTTTGTTACTTTTCATACAAATAAAAACAGATTTTTAATTAAAAAAATATGGTATTAAATTATACAAATATTCAATTAGCAGATGTATCTTCTTATTAATTTGATTTCCCAATAATCTAAAGACCAGTAAATTTTTACGAATACTTTATTGCCACAAATTGATTGTACATTTTCAAAACATTTAAAATTATTTAAAAAACCAGTGGCGTGCGATTTTTTTTTTCAAAAAGTTCTACTCTCCCAATCACTACCCTACTGAAGTGTATTTTGAAATAAGTTACCCGTGAAAAAATAAACCCTACTAAAAAAAATGTCATTCCCCAAATTTTATCACTCAATCTTTTATGCCAGTGAAATTACAGGAAAAATAATATAAATATTTTAAACTTTTAACACCCTGTATCGCCGTAGGGAAGCGTCCTATTAAAAATTTTTATGGGCAAAACTTGATTATTTTTATCGGTAGAATACGCCATTAAAGTTTGGCAAAACTTATCATTAACACCCTGTATAAAGTAACAAGCCTATGTAAAAATTCCAGAAAATTAGATGTCGAAAAAGAGAACTTTTTTTTTTCTCCAAAACCAGTAGAAAAATTAAACTTTTATTAAAATTTAGGTTATAAAGGGCTCAAACAACTAGGTTTGCCAATATAAATAATATATGTATTATTAGATAGAACATAACATTTAGAAATTATTTTAATAAACAAATTTCTGCTTTTAGAAGAATCTGATAAAAATTCTACATTACAATTTTTTATTACCTTACTTTTGTGATATTTTTATTTTATTTTAATTTTCTTCAACCATTCTCACTTTTTGTCTTTATATAATTTTTTTATATCTACTTACGTACTTTTATCGTTTTTCAGTAAAAAAATGTTGGTATTTTTTATTACATACAAAAAATCATTTTTTCTTCATTTTTCTATCCAATACCTATATTTTTAATGCAGGTTGGATTAGTTTTCTCTTTTTTTAAATTTACCCTGCCCCACATTCTTCGAAGCTTACTGGGTGTTTTATTCTTATGTTGTATCCCTTGAATCACAGTTTTTGTCACATTAAACCTTACAACGAAAAAAGTGTAAATACTTTTTATCGTTTTTCACATTTTGCTTTTCTTTGCTTCCACGCTTATTATTTTGCATTTTACATGCGTACAAGTGACTTTCAAGGCGTTTCATCCAATTTTTATAAAAATTACAAAGAACTCTTCTAAATAATTATTATCAATAAAGAAAAAATCTTCAAAAAGTCCTTGATCCGCCCCTGCGCGACTCTGAAATGGATGACTTTTACAATATTTAACTACAAATCAGCAAGAAATGTAACTCGCCTATGATAAACGAGCAACTTGCCACACTTCGTTCTCGCGATACGAGAGGTGGAGAAAAATAGACGTTATTCATATGCTTGTATATTTCGAGGCAACATAAAAACATGTGCTATCTACACAAACATGATAACTCCTGCACAGTTCAGTAAATAAAATAAGGTTCACGGATATCTCGCGGATTGAGAGGAAAAATAGTTAGGGAGCAGGTCGAAGTTGTAAAAATAATCTAAACACCAACAATCATTATCTGTTGCTTCACATGACAGTGACAATGATCTTGAGCGGGTTAACAAACTGATACAGGTCCATTTCGGTGTCCCCCTGCTGTTGTACGCACAAGAGTTGTGTACGGTTTTTTTTGTTTCGCCCGATAAATGAAAAGTAAAAAAATATTTTAAAAACAAGCTTTTATTAAAAAGCACTAAAAAGAGAAAAATAAACCAACGAATTCATAAAACCCATAATGTTGTGTAAACCCCAAACCGACAGAAGGGTTGAATATGGCTGCTCTCTAGAAGTGTCATCAGCAAAAGGATGATAAATAGACACGACTATCCATCATCAGTATGTTCATGTTATTATACGATCATTTGTGACATTTATTCCAAAATTTAGTACAATATAAAATGTTTCAAGTTACAAATATAATGATAAAAAATTACTTTTTAAAGATTTGGAATGATTAAATCGAGCAATTATTTAAAATAAAAGTTACCTTATAGCTAATAAAAGAATTTTTCCCTTTCAACCCCTAAAAACCTATTGACAAAAATGATACAAAATTACTTTTTAAAAGCTTGGAACGGTTTAACGGTGCAATTATTTAAAATAAGAATTCCCTCATTGCTTATAAAAGAATTTGTATCTCATAACACTTTTCAACCCTTATAAATCACCCCTGAGTCAAAAAAATTATAAAAAATTACGTTTTAAATCTTGGAATGCTATAACTGTGCAATAATTTAAAATAAAAATTCCCTTATATTGTTTATGAAAGAATATTTTACTTTTGCCATTTTCAACTCTTATAAACTACCCTTTCCTAACAATAATATATAAAAATGAGAAAGCCTATTTTGCTCCGAAAAAATTTCATTGGTTTTTTGCCATAACTAGGTTAATTTTGAAGCTATAGTATCCTACAAAAAAGCATTTTAAAGATAATTTCAAGAGCCGTAAGATCGTTTGCATATTAAAACCTTTTAACACATTCGTTTTTTAAAGAGAAAGGTTCGAAGGACTCGGGACAGGTCGTTTTTTCACTAAAATGGATACTTCAAGCGCCGATATCTCCTTTATTTTTTATGCTATACGAATAAAAAAAGCAAAATATTTGTTGAAAAAAAAGCTACATTTTTGTTGTCTATCATTTTTTACGCATCTTTCATAGTTTCAGAGTTATTATATAAATAAGGCAATTTTTTTTGAATAATAAAAAAAACGTTTTCAACTTTTACCGTACATTATTAAAAAAATACGCATTCTAAACCGGTCTAACTTCAGGATCGTATGGAAAACACTAAAACAAAACTAATTATGAAGGATCTACGATTAATTTTAATTCTGATGGAAATGGTACAGCGTTTACTGCTCATTTTTCCTAAAAAAATATGAGCAACCCATCTGTTTTTGACGATAACTCCGTCAATTTTGCTCTAATTAACTTTTATAAGTGCTCATTTTGAAGGTCTTTTTGAGTACTACAAAAAACTCCAGGAGCGTTATACACTAAAATCCTTTTTCCGTTATTTGACGTTAAATACATCGATTCGAATATTCCCCCCAAAACAAAGTTCCCTTCCACTAACCATATTTCGCTTTGTATAGGACATACAACACTTTTTAAAAAAATGATTTTCTTTGTTTATTTATAAGCTACATTTTTGTTCATTACACTTTTTTTAATAAAATGCGTAGTTTTTGAGTTATGCTTAATCTGTTTACTTCGTACCTATCTAACAAGCAACAGTATGTAAGTCTGAATGGAATTGAGTCTGACTTACTGCAAGTTGAGAACGGAGTTCCCCAGGGTTCTGTTCTGGGACCCATTTTGTTTCTCTTATATATTAATGACTTACCTTACTCCGTAGGTGATGCCTTTTGTATTATGTTTGCGGATGACACTGCATTAATTACAAGGGACGACGATTTCAGTTTAAGCAGTCTACAACTTTCTAAAAATTGGTTTTCTTCAAATAAATTAAAACTGAATGAATCCAAAATCCAAAATATCTTATTTAGTACCGACAAGAGGGTTACAAAATCAGAAGTTAAAGTTCTTGGGTTGGTTCTTGACTCCAGATTGGAATGGTCGTCTCAGATAGATCATATTATTGCTTCTAAGCTGTCGTCACAAATATTCTGTATGAGACAATTGAGGCGGTCGCTTCCTTCTAATGTATTGCGCACGGTGTATTTTGCAATTATACACAGAATAAGTTATTTGTTTTGCAAAAGGCTGCTGTTCGCATTATTGAGGGTGCCCCCTATGGTTCATTTATATATTCCAGTCGTTACTCCACATACACCGTGGGTTGGACAAAATTCAACAACATTCTAACATACATTCCTATAACACCAGATATGCCGATACTTTGATTGAACCCTTCTCTAGGATACGCACAACAAAAATTAATAAGTTATATGTTAAGTTATACAATCACTTCGACAAATGTTTTAAAAATGTAAATGTTGCTAATTTAAGTTTTAGTCAATTTTATAAGTTGAGTAAAAGCCTTCTATTGGACAAATGCTTTTATAGTGTGCAAGATTATTTTAACTGGTCGAACACAAACCATTAATATGTCAGTGACTTCAAATGTACTTTTATTGTACGTAATATAGTCGTTAAATAAAGAGTAAAGAGTAAAGAGTAAAGAGTAAAGAGTAAAGAGTAAAGAGTAAAGAGTAAAGAGTATTCGCGAAAAATACTTTGAAAAAGTGTTTTTTTTTTACTCAAAATTCCAAGTTTTCAATCGTGAATAACTAAAAAACTATTGATTTCTCGAAAAAATTCTTCGAATATTTTTTGCTCAAAGTTTGATTCTCCATCGATTTCCAGCATTATTTAAAAAAAAAAAATCCGCCCCCAAGAAGTGGTGTCAACCCCCAACAGGGTGTAAGCGTCAATCAGCGCTATGTCATTAATGTTCATTGAACTTTTCTCTAACTATCTGCCAAATTTCAAGTCGATCGGTTCAGTTTCAAATAATTCGGAGGTGAAAAGCTTCAGTGACTGTACTACTTCAACAACTTTATTGGCCAATAAAGTTGTTGATCTTATTTATAACAATCAAACGGCATGGTGGATGAAAGAGCTCCTCTGTAGCAGAAAGTTATGTTAAGGAGTCTATATCTAACAAACTTGATATTGCAAGGAAAATCCAAGGAAAATATAGCTGTTCCTTACAAGAAGAGACATCCGTAACATCCGTGCAAATTCTTCACAAACTTCGGCAGATGTTATATGCGTTCCGAAAATGATGGCAACAATGCTTTAAGGGTTGTTACTTGTTATTAACGGAAAGGAAGTTAAATGTGATAGAACAAAAAACGAAATGTATGTCACTATAAATGTAAATGTTAATATTAACAAGTAAATAAATTAAATTTGATTTATTATGGGTTTATTATTTTTTCATAAATAAAGGCAAATCGATTTATTTTCACCTCGACAATATGTGGTAGAATTTTGTACAGACCTTTCGGGGACACCCTGTATATTATACAACAAGAGATCACGTGGACTAAACAATTAAAGGTAACCTGACAGCAATAACAAATCAGCACGGCTGGCATGGCTTCCTTGACATTCGATTTCAACGATTTAACTTCGAAATGTCTGGTTTGGTTTTTAATTTCATTCGCAAAGTGTAAAATTTTCTTACGTTACTAAAATACAAAATCGTATTATGAATATTATAATAATGAACCAGTGGATAAAATATTTCATTACATCATCGTTAATTTACAAACACCTTTCCTGTAGGTATCGACTACGAAATATTGCTTCCGTGAACTGTCGATTTGGTGAACCGTTTCCCGACATGCTTTTCGTTGAACTGCACGCAAGTCACGACTCGCAGACTTATAAAATCGAAGCGAAACTGCATAACTTTATAAAAATGGACGTATCAAGCTTCCCAGAAGTTTAAAACAATATAAATCTATAATAATAAGAAACGATTTGCATAACTATACTTTAATAGCTCCATTTGTGAAAAATGCTACACAAATACACCGTGTCCACTGTCCACCTAGTGCGCGTAAGTCCAATATCTAGGTTAAGAAAAGACATAACTTAATTTTTTTTCGAAAGAGTTGCCTCCTTTCCCAAACTGCACAAAATGAAAATATATTTGCATATACAGGGTGTTCAGTTTTTCCTGGTCAGGTACCAGCTTAATGTTTTTAAATGGAAACCTATATTTTTTATGGCATTATCGAATTCTACGTGAAAAATTAACGGGACTTTGTGTTATGATCCCTATTAAAATATTGATAGTTTTCGAGATAATCGCCTTTTCATTTTTTTTCTTATGTTTTGTCACTTCCGACATAATTATGATTGTATGACAGCTAAATTTTTTTTTTTCAGGAACTGTAGAGTGAAGATGGCTCTTTCAAAAAAAGTATCAAAAGTTGACCTACGATATACAGGGGGCTAAAAAAAATCGTGCCAAACCTGATAATTTAAAATTTGAAAAATCTCGACTTTTTCAAATAGAACACCCTGTGTTTGATTTCATTAGATGCGTTTCTGTATACTCTACAATTTTTTAATAGCTTTTCTTATATCTAAGTTACGTAGTTTTTGCAAAAAAAACCGGATTTGTGCCCGTTCCTTTGTTGGGAAAAATATTATAAGGGCATGTTAACTGATAGCAAACATTTCCCATATTTTGCTAATTCTTAATCACTTGTAGCGATTTTATGGTTTTTTCATTTTATTTACAAATAAATGGTAATTTTCCATAAAGACTTATTTATTAAACTCAAATATCTAAATTTTTCAGTTATTAATTTTTGTTTTATATAGTGTACCTAGAGAACTAATAAATTTGATAAAAATAAATACCCTTACAATATTTTTCCCGACAAAGAAACGGGCGCAAATCTGGTATTTTACATAAAAATGGGTTTTTTGCAAAAACTACGCAACCTAGGTATAGGGAAAGCTATGAACTTTACTTTATGAAATCATAAAACACAGGGTGTCCTATTTGAAAAAGTCGAGATTTTTCAAATTTTAAATTATCAGGTTTGTCACGATTTTTTTTTACCCCTGTATATCGCAGCTCAACTTTTGATACGTTTTTTTAAAGAGCCATCTTCACTCTACAGTTCCTGAAAAAAAAATTATTTCTAGCTGTCATACAATCATAATTATGTCAACTACTAGAAGTGATGAACAGAGAGCGGACAATTTGTGACTTTAACCTTGAACATAGATATGTCATTCATAGACCTAGATACATTACCCATGACGCAGTGGCGTGTCGAGGATGCATCGGAAATTTACGTGATAATTCACGAAAATTCCACGGTACATACATTTTTAGGCGTTATAAAATATTTAGAAAATCAGAAATTGTATACTACATATTTATTAAATAAAGTTCGGTTAAAAATAGTGTCGTTCTTTTAATTGGAAATTAGGAGTCAATGTAACGAATAACCTCAGGCGACGCACATGATAGAATAGTCCAACCCACGCTTCATTCATAACAGGGCTGCAGTTTGAATTCTGACCAATAGGAATTCGATAAACGCAACCGATGTCGACAGATGGACTAGAGATGG
This sequence comes from Anoplophora glabripennis, assembly GCF_000390285.2. NCBI lineage: Eukaryota > Metazoa > Arthropoda > Insecta > Coleoptera > Cerambycidae > Anoplophora > Anoplophora glabripennis. The sequence continues at coordinate 620,335 of NW_019425991.1, read as the reverse complement.
GCGCGAGTGTCATTTCATTTCTTTAGAACTAAATTAACTTAATTATTTTCTCGTTATTTAACCTGTTCACATGATTTATGGATTTTAAATAAAGGGTACAAATCTTCGCGAGGATAATACGATATATTTGCTATACATAATAATTATATTTTGCATAGTTTATAGCATACACAATACATTTTTGAAAGCGTACACATCTCTACCAAAATTTGACCTATTCTTCGGGTTAAAGACACACATTGTCCGCTCTCTAGTGATGAAACATAAGAAAAGAAAATGAAAAGTCGATTATCTCGAAAACTATCAATATTTTAATAGGGATCATAACACAAAGTTCCGTTAATTTTTCACGTAGAATTCGATAATGCCATAAAAATATAGGTTTCCATTTAAAAAAAATTAAGTTGGTACCTGCCCAGGAAAAACTGAACACCCTGTATATGCATATATATTTTCATTTTGTGCAGCTCAGGAAAGTAGGCAACTAGAAAAAAAAATAAGTAATATATTTTATTAACCTAGATATTGGACTTACGAGCACTAGGTGGACACGGTGTATATATACAGGGTGTACTGGAATATTTTAATAAATTTTATTTCTCTCGTTTTGGTCACATAATTTTACATACAAGTAATATACAACAGTTAATTTACTTAATCTTAAAAATTACCTATTTATTTTATGTACTAGGCTGTACTATTAAAAGAAATTAGCAATAAAAATGCCTCCCGTACAAACAAGGAAAGCTGTGGTAAAATGTTCCAATCTAACAGATTTCCCTCCGGGTGGATTTAGTTCGCCGTCTCTGCTAAAGTCCCTACCGAATATACCAAAAGTCAGGAGTCTATTCTGAGCTCTAGTTAAGGAAATGCTCCTTCTAGTCACGTTATCGTAGACTTCTCGACTCCACTCGGTATATTGTGGCGATACAGGACGTATCGAAGCTAGGAGGGAGTTGGGAAACTGTATTCTGTTCTCGTCGGTGGTAAAATCGGCTGTAATGGTGATGCTTTCGAAAGTTATCGGCCATACTATTTCGGAGTAGTTGGAGAATCTGAAAAATATCCAATTATTAAGGTCCACAGAGCGATGTGATCACTGTCTTTGCTTGTTTCTCAGCTACGTTATCGGTGTCACTGATGACGAGCGTTTTAACAAATAGTCCAACCAAATTACACTTGGAGAAAAAAAAAATTGTTACCTGGACTTTTATAAGTGGAAATGGTAAAAGGGCTTATAATAAACCTAAAAAAAAATAAATGCGTGAGCAGGGGCGGCGGAGAGTTGATTTGGGGGGTTGAAAATTTTATAAAAAATTGTATCATTGTGATTTCTGGCTAAAGTTGACGTCAAGCAAAAAAGTATCCAATACAAAAGATGTAGATCATGCAAAAATCTACAACTTTTGTAGAGGTCAGTTTTTAACATAATCTCAAAATTTCCGAGAAAAATGCGAAAAACAGTTTTTTTCAGATTTTTTCGTTTTTTATTTCTCATTTTCGCAAAAATAATTTAATTTTGACGAAACTTAGTGAAAGTATACCTTTCTCTGTCTTAAATAACCTCAATTTTTTTTAGATAAAAAAATCAAGATGTTTCTGAGATATTCATTTTTTCGGCCTGAAACACTTTTTTTCAAAGAAAAATTCTACTTAAAAAAATCATCGTACAGAGTTCTGCCGGTAATCATTTTTTTCGTTTTGACATATACTTTTTGGTGAAATAAAATCTGTAATAACATTTCAAAAACATGCTCAAAAATGCAAAAAAATAAAAAATGACTTGCAACAATGAATTTTTCAGTTATTGTTGATAATTTGTTTAAATTAAAAAACATTCAAAAACTGATTACGCCATTCAATCCTACGGAAAAAATTAAAAAAAACTGTGTCTCATTGTTTGACCCAAAACTTTATTTTTGTACAGTATTGCTATAAACATCTAAGTCGAATTACAAATGCACAAATGATAAATTATCTCTGGATGATTTGAGATTTCAGCAATACAAAGTATTAACTGCAAAGTCTACTGTTGACGCGAAATCCGAAAACCCGAAATTTTGCAAAATCTTTTTTTTTTCTGGCTTTATTTGAAAACGAATTTTAAATAAATTGCATATTTACATTGCCACTTTTTTCGCTCTATCCAATGGCGTCAACATTTTTGCAATCCGACGTTTCGTCTTCGAGGGGCCATCATCAGATTAATTTTTTTAAATATATCGCTGCTATTTTTATGACAAAATCTAGTCATTTTTAATTCTGTATTAGATGATATTACTATTGTAATCGCTTAAAAAGGTTTTTAGCTATCATTAAAAATTTTTCCTGAGTACGGCTCTGAACGCTTTCAAAATACCTGTATCTATTGGAGGAGAGAGAGAGAGGGGGGGGAGAAGAGAATAAAAGTCAATACAGCACAAAATATCCAACAATTTTTTTTAATCCATAATTTAAAAAGTACCTAATAAAAAAATAATACGAATTTATGAAATATTTTATTATTTCTAATTAGTATTGCTAACAGTAATAAAAAATAGATATTTTGTGCGGTATTGACTTTTATACTGTTATGACTTCATCCAATAGATATTTTGAAAGCGTTCAGAGCGATTACAATAGTAATATCCTCTAATTCAAAATTAAAAATGACTAGATTTTGTCATAAAAATAGCAGCGACGTATTTAAAAAAATTAACCCGATGATGGCCCCTCGAAGACGAAACGTCGGATTCCAAAAATGTTGAAGCCATTGTATAGAGCGCAAAAAGCAGCATTGTAAATATGTAGTTTATTTTAAAATTCGATTTCAAATAAAGCCAGAAAAAATTAAACAATTTAGCAAAACTTCGGGTTTTTCCGGATAACTCCGGAACTACCCAGAATTTTAAAACTTTCTAAACAGCATATTGCTAGGTATAAAAAAACACAACTTTTTTCTAATCTGAGCCACCCCGTATCTTCTACCGTTTCCTAGATCCTAATGCTTTCCCATCCTTATCTTGGACACACTGTATATCTATGAACTCATCAAACTTTAAAAAAATAAGTACACTAATCGATCCTACGGAAAAAAAATATTATTTATTTTATTTATTTACTATTCGACTTATGTTTATAGCAATACTGTATAAAAATAGTTTTGGGTCAAACAATGAGAGTTTTTTTGTATTTTTTCCGTACAATTGAATGGTGTAATCAGTTTTTGATTTTTTTTTACTTTAAACTAATTATCAACAATTACTGAAAAATTCATTGCTGCAAGTCATTTTTTACTTTTTTGCATTTTTGAGCTGTGATTACAATTTTTTTTATTTTGCCAAAAAGTATGTCAAAACGAAAAAAATGATTACTTAGCGGTAGAATTCTGTACGCTGATTTTTTTAAGTAGAATTGTTCTTTGCAAAAAAAGTGTTTCAGGCCAAAAAAAATGAATATCAGAAACATCTTGATTTTTTTATCTAAAAAAATTTGAGGTTATTTAAGACAGAGAAAGGTATACTTTCACTAAGTTTCGTCAAAATTAAATTATTTTTGCGGAAATGAGAAATAAAAAACGAAAAATCAGAAAAAAACCTGTTTTTAAAAAAAAATTTTGAAGTTATGTTAAAAAGTGACTTCTACAAAAGTTGTAGATTTTTGCATGATCTACCACTTTTGCAATTGATACTTTTATTGTTTGACGTCAACTTTAGCCAAAAATCCCAATGATACAATTTTTCATAACTTTACAACCCCCCAAACCAACCCTAGGCCGCCCCTGCTCACGCATTTATTTTTTTTTTTTTTCATTTATTATAAGCCCCTTTACCATTTCCACTTATAAAAGTCCAGGTAACAATTTTATTTTTTTCCCTCTAAATGAGTTATTTCGCTAGTTATAAGTGAATTTGGTCTATATGGGAATATTGTACTTGATTTACTATTTTCAATATAGTCCGCTTATCATTTAAAATTTACCTGTGACCACAGGACGTGATGGAGTCATTGAGGCAGGCCAGGACTCCGCAGGATTCTATCCCTCCGTCTCTCACCCCGGAATAACTTCTTATACCGTCAAAAGCAGTGAGGTGGTAGGTGTATTGATTTCCCGACGTATTAGCGACAGTTTCGTTGACGGAAATCGTTATGTTGAATTCACAACAAAGCCTTATGTTGTCCCCATTGCAAACTTCCTCGACTACGGTGGTTCTGTTGGTGTCTAGCACCAGGGAAGTGTATTCTACAAAATCGAGCAATCTTAAAGCTAATAGGAATGGAAGCCTTAATGGTAGTTTATAAAAATCATATACAGGGTGTAACGAATGCTGATGGCCAAACTTCAGGGGATACAAGTAATTTTCAACAAAAAAGTGTTATAAGACTTTTTTGGAAAGTTGATAGTTGTTCTTTTATTTAACATTTATTTATTTCAAAAAATTTTGTGCCTTTTCATAAAAAAACAAAAATACCTCTGTTATTCTTACAGCCACATCAAATTTAGACATACCATCGGAAAGAGCGTTAAATTTACTACAAGACGAGCATACATATGAGCATACATATGAGTGTTTAAAAAATCTTTTAAACCAGGTGCCATAAAAAGTTAAATGTAATAATTGTGAAATGAGCAAAATTAGTGGTAACACCAAAAATTTGTTAATGAGGACGTATTTTTTCTTCAGTAAAAACTACTGTATTTAGTGAGCTTTTCAACGATATATCAACTTTTGCGTTTGCTATTTTTTCTGGCAACAATATCAAGTTCAAAGGTAATAAAACCGTAAAAATCGGAAATACACAAACTTTATAGTACTTTATTTTTATTTTAATACTGTTTTTAGCACGCCTTTAAAATTTGGCTAAAGTTATCATTAACACCCTGTATATTTATAAACATGTAAAAATATCAGGATTAAGATTAAGACCTTGAGATTAGGATAAAGTTGTTCTTACCGCCAATAGAGGGATCTGTTATCAGGTAAAGGCTGTCCATATCCAGGGCAATCGAGTCTGTGTCCTCTTCTATGGGCGTGACGTTCCTGTAAGGGTTGTTTTCCACCTCTGGTCTAGGCACGCTTCTTACTATGATGCTGGAACCACCTGTTCCGCCGATTAGTTCTTGCACCAGGGGCCCGTCTTTACCTGAAGAACTGTATCTTCAAAAATCGTTAAAATTTGCCGGTAACAATGACATACCCACGTAAATTCCGGTACCACCACTCCCAATCTGCGGGTTGTTGGCACCAGCTGACAAGAAGTTTACGTCGTTCTCTTGGGCCCACATTTGTTGGGTTTGCAGAGCTAAAGATGCATAAATTTTAGTAAAATGACACAAAAATGAATGGCCAACAAATAACCCCGATCTGCATCCACCAGGCAGATATTAATTTTACCTGTTAAGAAGGGCAGTTCAGAAAACCACATGGTAGGGAACAGAATGTTCTTCAATCCGAGATCTCGGGTTAAGTTGAGAGGAGGCTGGGCGAACAGTATGTCGAAACAAGTGAACATCCCGAAGGTGTTGTTGTTTTTAGTGGTGATGGACACTAGCTCGACTTCAGCAGGCGGACTTTTTCCGTATTCTCCGAAAAGATTCCACTTGTGGTACCTGAAAGTTGGATCGTTGGTGATTCAATCCGTCCAGAATTAGAGTGCAAGGCGTTATTACCTTCCGATCACCCCGCCACTGCTGTTGAAGGCGACGTCCGAGTTGTAGTATATTATTCCGGAGCTTGGACAGAATCCGGTGGCGTTGTTGCTCGTGCAGTTTTCTCTTTCTATAATGTTGACTACTACGGTGGTGTTATAGTCAATAGCGGCGCAGGAGAACCTCTTGAGGTAGTTCTTGTATGTGGTGTCGGTTGAATTGCATATTACCTCCGTGAAAGGTAGAGGTACTTCGGTGGCGGCCGCTGTACTTCCCCCCAGAGTGGACTCTGGGAAAAGAACGAGTTCCAGGTCCTAAGGGAGAGTCAGTAGGGATAAAGGTAACGGAAAAACTCCATCCTACTTACCTCTTGAGTAGTACTCAGCAACGTTATATATTCTTGGGCATTCAAGTCTACGCTGTCCTCCTCGCTGAGGGTGGTATCCCTTAGTGGTTTGTATTCGACAACGGCCACGGTGTAGAGGAAATCTGTCAACTGACAACATATAATTGAATACATTATTCATTAGTTATTAATATCCTACTTACTGTATCGTTAGCAGCTAGAACATCTCGTAACAAAACGGTGAACAGCACGAGAAACGCCCCCCGCATTGTGGTTGAGTTTTTAAAATAAGAATGTATACGGTGCAAAGTTGGTGATGGCCCTGAAACGGAACCTTGCGGTACGCTTTCGTATGCTTAGTTTTGTTTTACAGTTTTTCTACTTAAACAGTGTATTTCTATTTCTCACAACTGATAAATTCTAAAATCAATTACAGACATTATATTTGTGAATGATTAAATGTTTTCACTTGCTTTGTTCGCGCTGTTATAGTTGAATAACCTGTTTGTGAGCGCGGTCTAGATTACTGAAAGCTTCACAGGTGGAGATAACTATTTTAATGAAATTTGCGCTCGTGTTTTTAATAACAACATCGACAAGAACAATATAAAATGATCCTCCAGTTGATCACCTAGGTTATTTTTATCAGGTTCATGAGTCTCGTCTTTCGTTATCACTTACACTTATTAAACGTGTTGTTACCATGGAAACACATTGTCGTAACTTAAGGGACGGGCGGTGTTAAGGTCAACAAAGCGTAGTTTTTGCGAAGCACATTCGATTTTGACGAAAATTTTTAATTACTAGGCATTAATTTAAGCATAAAAAAAGGCAGGATGTTCACTTGTTTTACCTTTTGCAACTGTCTTTGTTGTCCGCGCCAACGCCAACTTGATTCGTCTTTTCTGTCTACCTGTTTGTTGCGCTAATGCGTGAATAGAATCTTAAATTTTACGAATCTTTTTATAAGCGAGACGCATAACAGTAAAAATCGCGTGATGGAGGCAAAGTTAGTCGAGATTAGATTTAGCAGAAATACAGGCTGTAACGTCAATACGGATTAATATTCATCCAATCAAATATTTGTAGGTGTATGTATGGTTTGCCTCGGTCAAAGGTCGAATGTGTTTACCTTACGGAAGAATTCGCAAAATTGTAACACGTAATAAAGAATTATTGAAGGTGAAGGTGTCAAATATCTCCAAAATTGTACATTTTAAGAATAGCGAGAGCAAGAGAGCGCTATTAAATAAATTTATAAGCGAAGAAATTTCCATAAAAAATAAATATACTTAAAGATATCACACTTTGAATGATCGAAGATTTGAATCATCAGGGAGTTATACAACCAACAATATACCTATACATACAATTTCTCAAGTATAATTGTAAAACACGAAATATAAATGATAATATGTGTAATTTTAATAAATATGTCAACGATAGATGGCAGAGGATGGTAAGCTGGCGTCAGATGCACATTTATCTCCTTTCTTATTGGCTGCAAAACAGGCCTTTTATTAAAGAACCAATAACGAGATTATACACCGAAAACAAGGGCTGGAAGCTTACGTTTGTACCCGACTTAGCTTCACGTTGGGCGCCATGTCGCAGATTTAGATAGGTTGTTGGCAAACAAGTCTTTTATTTAAGAACCAAGAACAAGGTCATACACCAAAAACAAGAACTGGAAGCCTACGTTTGTATCCGGCTTACCCCACGTTGGGCGCCATGTCGCGAATTTGGATAAGTTGAAGGCTCTGGTTGCGGATTTTGATTGGTCTGACTAGCTTGCGGTGGAATTGACATACATACCATCATTTCCCCTCAGCATGTTGAGCGGACGGAGCGTTTCTGTCTGGTTCCGTTTTTACCTATTGTGCGTCTCCTCTTTAAAGTTAACCACGTCAGGTAAAGACGCGGAGACTTTCGCTCTTCCTCCATTGATGAGATTTGGTTCTGCTTTGGGTTAATGATCTACGCTCTAATTGTTTTGGTTGACCTAAGACGCGCTTTAGGCACTTGCACTCTGTCTTAAGGTGACCATATCTCTGGCCGAGAAAAAGAGAAATTTCTGGCGTTTTTTAGGTACTGAAATCTTAAGAAGTAAAACGTGTAGAACAAAAGTAAGCACAAAAATAAAATCCTTGATGTTCTGTTTATTCATTGTTACCACTTAAATTTACTCAAATAAAATAATAACTAAAAAAAGCGTTTGTAATACATGCGTTTGCTGTTATCCTAACCCCACATTTTAAGAATTATTTTCAGGTACTTATAAATAAAAGTAAATAATTTTATATGTAGGACTAAGCAAGTAAATATTATAAGAATATTTACATGTGGAGTCATGTATAAAAAACTTAGTATTGTCGTAGATTTCAGTACCTAAAGGTTTGATCGTTTTCTTGCACCTGTTTATTCGTTTTACTGCGGCGTCTTTGAAAGTACTCAGGTGGCAAGACATAAACATTCCTATCATTTAATAAGCCTTAGATTATTCAGTTATTAAATATTTGAAATTATTTGTCTTTGCGGAAAACACTATTTAAAGAATATGGCGCNGTTTTCAACTCAATATGGTTACCACACTATGTTGGTTCAAGAGTGCAAGAGAGAGCTATTAAATAAATTTATAAGCGAAGAAATTTCCATGAAGAATAAATATACTTAAAGATATCACACTTTGAATGATCGAAGATTTGAATCATCAGGGAGTTATACAACCAACAATATACCTATACATACAATTTCTCAAGTATAATTGTAAAACACGAAATATAAATGATAATATGTGTAATTTTAATAAATATGGCAACGATAGATGGCAGAGGATGGTAAGCTGGCGTCAGATGCCCATTTATCTCCTTTCTTATTGGCTGCAAAACAGGCCTTTTATTAAAGAACCAATAACGAGATTATACACCGAAAACAAGGGCTGGAAGCTTACGTTTGTATCCGACTTAGCTTCACGTTGGGCGCCATGTCGCAGATTTAGATAGGTTGTTGGCAAACAAGTCTTTTATTTAAGAACCAAGAACAAGGTCATACACCAAAAACAATAACTGGAAGCCTACATTTGTATCCAGCTTAGCCCCACGTTGGATGCCATGTCGCGAATTTGGATAAGTTGAAGGCTCTGGTTGCGGATTTTGATTGGTCTGACTAGCTGACGGTGGAGTTGACATACATACCATCATTTCCCTTCATCAGCATGTTGAGCGGACGGAGCGTTTCTGTCTGGTTCCGTTTTTACCTATTGTACGTTTCCTCTTTAACGTTAACCACGAAAGGTAAAGACACGGATCATCCATTGATTAGATTCGGTTCAGCTTTTGGTTGATGATCCACGCTCTTAATTGTTTTGGTTAACCTAAGACGCGCTTTAGGCACTTGCACTCTGTCTTAAGGTGACCATATCTCTAGCCGAGAAATAGTCAAGTTTCTGGCGTTTTTGGGTACTGAAATCTTGAAAAGTAAAACGTGTAGAACAAAAGTAAGCACAAAAATAGAATCCTTGATGTTCTGTTTATTCATTGTTACCATTTAAATTTACTCAAATAAAATAATAACTAAAAAAAGCGTTTGTAAAACATGCGTTTGCTGTTTTACCCTACATTTTAAGAATTATTTTCAGGTACTTATAAATAAAAGTAAACAATTGTATATGTAGGACTAAGCAAGTAAATAATGTTATAAGAATATTTACATGTGGAGTCATATATAAAAAACTTAGTATTTTCGTAGATTTCAGTACCTAAATGATGGTTTGATCGTTTTCTTGCACCTGTTTATTCATTTTACTGCGGCGTCTTTGAAAGTACTCAGGTGGCAAGACATTCCTATCATTTGACAAGCCTTAGATTATTCAGTTATTAAATATTTGAAATTATTTGTCTTTGCGGAAAACACTATTTAAAGAATATGGCGCCCTTAATGGAAGAGTTTGTATGATTTAAAATATTTGTGTAACGGGTTTTCAACTCAATATGGTTACTACACTATATTGGTTCGAGCACTGGCGGGTCCGCTACCCTAACGTCGGAAAATCACTGTCTATTTGCGCTGGCTAAACGCACTTGAGTTCTATAGAGTACGGCCTCCTTAGAGCACCGGTATGGCAAGCTTTAGGAGCGATGTATGATTGGGAAACAAGAGCTCGACTCGTATATGAATGACAGGTGTATGTGAACGTTGCGCTCAATTTGGTAATTTTTGAGAGAATTATAACTCGAAATGCGGTTTTTTAAGAATTCATGAGCTTTATTGATTTACTTAAGTTGTAGCACAATTTCCGATCGAGTACGTACTCTGGCCAAGCATCCGTGCTCTGGTTATCAAGTTGCGGAAAACCCGAGTTGATGTTCGTACGCTGATTAAGTGGATTCCGCCTGGCGGCCTGCTGCATGGTCCGGTCTAGATCCAGAAAATTTGCAGTTTGAAGAACTGCATCTTTGACGATTACTGGCATCTCTTAGGGGTTGAAAGGCTGAAAATGATTTTGGTTAGTACCGACCCTAAGGTCATTTAGTGGTGCGACTTCTAGGATGTTTTTTATTTTTGCCAATTTTTGGAAACGGTGGTGAAAATTTTGGTGCTCCTTGCGCCTCGGCGACAGATTGGCATACATTGTCGTCTCATCCGGGTGACTTGGCGGGTAAATTTGATTATTTTAGCGGTAATTGCGCTATGCGAGTTTCTCTTGAAGAATTGTTGCAGGTATTAGAAACAGGCGAAATACTACGATAATATGTTTAATGAAAGAAACGACAAATTACCAAAAAATTTTATTCCAATAATACTTTATATACAAACGTTATATCTCTTACGAATAAATACATACCTTTACGAAAGGCACTTATAATACAAAAAAAAAAGAGCGGCGGCACTAATCCTAACGACTGCTGACGTCCTAAAATAAAAAGCAAGACTCTGAGACGGTAACAATGTAACTCCCATTAAAACTGTTTAAAAATCAATAAAACGGAATGACATCTCCAACGTATCACAGATTTTTTTTTTTGTATAACGATATATATATTTTTTCAATGGAATATGCTAATACTGCGCTTACATAATAATATTAAACAAATGCCTGAAACTAACAAGGAATTATTGCGTTCATACATATACTCGTAGCAGGCGCTTATTAAACTCTTCTATTTGGCAACGACCGACAAAAAAAAACTACATTCACAACTTCGTATACTCGGCTTCTTCAGTCTTTTCTTCCAGAATCGTCGCTTCCCTCAAAGTGCTCCCTTCCGCATCCGGCACATTGTCGTACTTGCTGACCCTGTCCTTGTCCTTCTGGTAGTTCCTCAGGTCGTTGAGTAGGCCGTTGGAGAAGGTCTTTGGCGACGGCACGGCGTCCGGCTTGGTCTCGTCGAAGACGTTCAAGGCGGCCTTGAGGAAACTCGTGAACTTCTCGTTGGAATCGATCACCTTGTTCTGGTAGTTCAGCACGTACGTCCAGATGGAGATCATGTCCGTCCTGGAGACGTTGTGCTGGTGCTCGTGCCGCATCACTCTGATTATGTGCCGCAGGAGGTACACGAAGGTGTCTTTCTTGGGGAGGCCCTCCACCACGCTGGCGATCCTCTGGCGGTTGTTCGGTTCCAAGCACGGGGTGTTATCTGGAACAGGAATAGAGAATTTTTATTCCGATATATCTTTTTAAGGTAATGGTTTATTTCTTCTCACAAGGTGTCGGAATCCGAATTCCAAATACCCTAACTTAACCTAAATATTCGGAAAACGCGGTTTTTCGATATATTTGAGGTTATGTTACACCACAAGGTGATTTTTCTCCACAAAACTCTTTATGGTATCGGAAATTACTACTTTTTTTGCTACAAAATCTGTTTTGAATCGTTCGAATACCTCCGAGAAATCGTTTGTTGAAATTGGTTAGTTCGTCATATTCGTCGATATCATAGCCACACTATAAAAAAAAGTTGTCTGTATTTTTCATGCGACATAGGTTATCCGTAGTATTTTTACCATCACGAATCCGGTGTCAGAATTTCCTAACCTCAAAAAACAGGTCAAAAATAGCAACATTCACGAAAAAGTGCTAGGAAATATGCAAAAATTTTTTTTTTTTCTATAATCAAATGTTCATTTATATGGTTAAGATCTCGCCGAACGTGAATCCGCTGTCAGAATTGATGGTTCTTTTTCTAACCTCAACTCAAAAAAACGGGTCAATTAAGGTCAGATATCACGAATTTTCGAAAAATAACAGATTCGCGCCAAATTTGGTATACGGGGGTTTTCGGTGTCGCTGATCACGGATCTGAGGTCAGAATTGCGAAATTCATTTTGTAATATTTTTGTTTACTTTATAACCTGAGTACCCAATCATGTTTTAACCTTCTTTTTTTCGGCTATATCTTGTTATTTTTTCTGTAAAATATGTATTCACGGGTTTTCTGTCTAGTCTAAGGTGACTAAATTTTTTAAAACGAATTTAGTAAATCTGATCTCGGATTCGTGATCAGTGACCCCGAAAACCCCCCAAAACAAAATTAACCCCAAAAAGGTAATTTTTGAAAAATTAGGCCGCCCCCAACCTGAAATTCGCAAAAATGAACCCCAAATCCGGAATAACCAACCCCAAAACCCCCCTAAAACAAAATTGGCCCCAAACCGGTAATTTTTGAAAAATTTGGCCGCCAACCTAAAACCAACAAGGTGAAATTTGCAAAAATGAACCCCGAACCCGGAACAACCAACCCCAAAAACCCCCGAAAACAAAATAAGCCCCAAATCGGTAATTTTCCAAAAATCCTGAAAACCGAACCTGAACCGACCCCACTGCATTGGCGAAACGAACTCGGAGCGGAGCTGAATCAAACAAAACATGCTGTTATTCCATCCGCCATATTGGATTCGCCATTTTGAATTTTATAACAGACTTCAGATTCATAATCAGGATACTTACAAATGGCTAACGAGTTTTGTGGAGAAAAAATATCTCTGACGTAACATAACCTCAAATATAGCTAAAACCTGTGATTTTCGCACTTTTAGGTTAGGACATCTCGAAAACCCGAGAAGATAAAGCAATGCTGAGGTTAACAAAAAAAATCCTTAGGAAAAGTATAGCTCGTTTTCTAGTTTAAAATGTTGCCGGTCTGCGATATTTTTGCTGTGTTATAAAATGTATGTAATAAATTAACAAAAATACATAATAATTTGATAGATTTGAAATAACTGAAAATTACTTCACAAGTATTTAATAAAAATTGTTCATTACTATTTTTTTTTATTTGATTGAAGGACTTGAGCAGGTCCTGGAAGGAGAAAAGACAGCAATAAATCCAACAGTATTGGTGGAACACTGAGTTGAATTAAATTTTGTCATTGTTAAATGATTAAGAAAATCTCTGAATACGTCGAGATACTTCAAATATTCGAAAATATTTTGAAGTACAGTATAAAATATATGTAATAAATTAACAAAAATACATAATTTGATAGATTTGCAATAACTGAAAATTACTTCACAAGTATTTAATAAAAATTGTTCATTACTATTTTTTTTTGAAGCACTGTGTTTAGTTTATTTCTGACTTACTTGACCTAGATTATGGGATAATCTATATAATACCAATCCACCTGATGTGATATGACAATAGAATTAAAAAAAACAAACTTATGACAATTGTTTCTAAAGATCAAAGGTAACCTCTTTATAAATATGACCCCTACTCAAAGTTGCACTCTTATTTATAATAAAAAAACATATAATATAAAATTATCAAGCAGCTTTATCACATTCTTAGGCTTTTGTATGTTCTATTACACTTGAGTAAGTCAACTAGCTCGTTCGTCTTTGTGATCATTAAAAATATTATGAACGCAATTGGTAACATTTAATTCAGCTTCAATTTCTATTCTTAATAATGCACCGTCGACTCACCACAGAATTTGTTCACTTGTTCGACGCATTCCTGGGTCACCAAGGGCTCGGGGAGGTCCTTGAGGTACTTCTTCAGGGAGTCGGTGAGGTCGTTGGGGTCGAACTTGTGCCTTTCCAGCTCCCCCACCTTCTTCTTCATCATCTTCTTGACGATTTTGTTGACTTTCTCCGAGGAACCCGATCTCTTGTAAAGCCCCTCGGTGTTGATGTTCGCCTCGATGAGCTCTATAGACTTTTTCAGCACCTCGTCCACGTTCAAGCTCGAGTTACTGCCACCTGAAACACCACGCGTTAGTACCACATATCAAAAATTAGACTAGGACGTACTTTTCTTCTGAGACTTGGACGTGTTGCTGTCGACGCTTCTAACGCTTTCTTTGGAGTCATGTCGCTGGATTGGGTTCCTGTTGCTGTCTAAGTAGTCCTGGAAGGAGAAAATTGCGTGAATACAAGCTTTTTTTAGCGGTTTTGCGCGTACTAACGTGAACGTTACGACCAAAGTCGAGCTCTTCGGGGTGGTCGATGTAAAAGGTCAGCAGGGCGTCGAAAGCGCGCGCGGCGTCGGCCGTTTGCGCCATGGGGTCTTTGGTGTGTGCCGTGGGGGTCGGGTCGGCCATGAAGATTATCGTGGGGCCCCAGCAAACCGATAGGTTGTACGTGTCCATCTTGTTCTCCTCCTTGTACTTCACCACTTCGATCAGGTGCTTGATCAGCACGTACAGCGTCTCGGAATTGGCCTCGGGTAGTTTGCTTATGATCTGCCGTATGTGCCCCCTGTCCTTCTTCGAATACTTCTTATCCGATTCTGCGGAAATAATATAAGTAGCGAATGTAAAGACTAATAATTTGGAGGTTATATTACTCACTCGTCGCACTGAGCAGACTATCGCAGACATCGCAAGGGATGAGGGGCTCCTTAAGCTCCCTGAAGAACAGCTTCAGGCATCCCGTCAGCACGTCCACGTCCTTGCAGTACTCGTTGAGGATGCCCAGTCGACCCTTGTCGACTTCGAACCTGATCTTCTGTATGGTCGCCAGGTTGCCTGATGTCCTGTAGATTCCCAGACTGGTTATGTTCTCCGGCCTCTCGATCAGCTCCATCGTCGTTATGATGAATCTCGGGACGCCTTTCTCGGTATTATAAATATTTCTAAGAGTATTTCCGAAGATCGGTTCGTTCTGGTAGATCCCTTTCCTCTCCAACAGCTCCCTGCTCGACCGCTTGCCCAGCAGCCGCAGAAGCGTTTTGGTGATGGTCGATTTGTTGTCGTTTTCGTTGTAGCAACGGATCTTGTCGCTCTCTAGGAACAACTTGGCGTCTTTCGAACTGTCGAAGAAGAGGATGTAGGAGAAGTTGTTGGCGTCCCGTAGGTCCACGTCCTTCCTGTTTAGGAGTCTGGCGCTTTTCAATGTAACATTGGACTTTATTAACTGTAAAAGGAGGAATTCAACGGTCAATATCCCCAGGAAGTCAAAAATCAATGATTGGGGTCAACACTCAGATCATGCTCACCTTTTTGGAACTATCGTCCACCTTGTAGAAGTTACCGTTCTGGAATTTGAGTGTATCCGTCCTCTTTAGCTTGATGGGCGACGTTTCGCTCGATATGAACATCTTCGTCAGTCCCTTTACCTCGAAATCTCTGGAATTGCTAGAAAATATAACGGTCTAATTAGTTAGAAGCAAAGTGCTTGTGCTGGGAAAGAATCACCTTGTCCACTTCCTGCCGAAGTCGAAATCCGTGGTCTTGGAAAACCTGTACGCGTTGATGGTCTGGTTTCGTCGCACCTGGACATCATCTTCTACTTCGTCGTTCTCCGATATCGGGAACTTGGGGTTGTTCGGCTGTTCCGACTTCTCGTTTTTGATTTGATTGAAGGACTTGAGCAGGTCCTGGAACGAGAAAAGACAGCAATAAATCCAACAGTATTGGTGGAACACTGAGTTGAATTGATATTTGTCATTGTTAAATGATTAAGAAAATCTCTGAATACACCGAGATACTTCAAATACTCAAAAATACTTTTAGTAGTCATTGAAGCTGAAAATCAGCTGTAACCTCCGAATTCTTTGAAACCGCATGGATTTGCATGAAAATTTAGGATAAGGCTTATCTTAGGCTCAAGTTCAAGGCCCGATTGATGCTTTTTGTTTTGTCACCGAATCCAAGACTGCATTAAATCTAAGGTAAAATAAATAAAAAATCATCGCAGACAGCGAAATACAGAGACATCGCTGTCATCAATCAATAAAAATAAAAATTTAGATAGTGACACACGCATAATTACGAATCGACTACTGACTCTCGGACCACGGTAAACCAAGTCTCTGACTATTATTTTAGTATCATTTTTTACAAAAAAACAGCAATACTAAGTTCTACGCCTCCCCAGGAGTCTTATTAGCCGCGGCTTCGAAAAAATCGGGTATCAAGAATCTACTAGAAAACGGAGGCGTAGACAGTTTTTTAGGTGAAAAAAAATTGAAAAAATCAAGTTTTAAGCATTTTATTGATAAACATCTTGTTCAAGCACAAAGATCAAATAGTGTCCCATGTTCTCAAACATGTTTATGATATATTTGATCTTTTCGACCCTTTATTTAACCCTTAAAAACTACCCCTATGTAAAAAATTATAATAAAAAATTAATTTTTAAAGATTTGGAAAGATTAAATCGTGCAATTATTTAAACTAAAAGTTACCTTATAGATAATAAAAGAATTTATCCCTTTCAACCCCTAAAAACCACCCCTGTATTGACAAAAATGATAAAAAATTACTTTTTAAAAGATTAGATTGCTTTAACGGTGCAATTATTTAAAATAAAAATTCCCTCATTGCTTATGAAAGAATTTGTATCTCATAACACTTTTCAACCCTTATAGCTCACCCCTGTGCCAAAAAAAAAATGATAAAAAATTACGTTTTAAATCTTGGAATGCTATAACTGTGCAATAATTTAAAATAAAAATTCCCTTATATTGTTTATGAAAGAATATTTTACTTTTGCCATTTTCAACTCTTATAAACTACCCCTTTACCAATATTAATGTAAAATATTTTTATTATAATCAATTTTTAAATTGCTACGCTGCATATAAATAATCACACTAATTTTTTTTTACTTATTTTATTTGTATAATATAATATATAATACATAAAAATGAGAAAGACTATTTTGCTCCGAAAAAATGTCATTGGTTTTTTTACCATAACTAGGTTAATTTTGAAGCTATAAGTATCCTACAAAAAAGCATTTTAAAGATAATGTCAAGATCTGTAAGATCGTTTGCATATAAAACCTTTTAAGTCCTTCGTTTTTTAAAGGGAATGATCGAAGGACTCGAGACAGGTTGTTTTTTCACTAAAATGAATACTTCAAGCGGTGATATCTCCTTTATTTTTTATGCTATAGGAATAAAAAAAGCAAAATATTTGTTGAAAAAAAGCTACATTTTTATTATCTCATTTTATGCGAGTTTCAGAGTTATTATATAAATTTGGCAATTTTTTTTGAATAATGAATAATACGTTTTCAACTATTACCGTACATTATTAAAAAAATACGCATTCTAAACCGGTCTAACTTCAGGATCGTATGAAAAACACTAAAACAAAACTAATTAGCGTTTACTGCTCATTTTTCCTTAAAAAATATGAACAAACTATCTGTTTTTGACGATAACTCCTTCAATTTTGCTCTAATTAACTTTTATAAGCGCTCATTTTGAAGGTCTTTTTGAGTACTGCAAAAAACAACTCCCGGAGCGTTATACACGTAAAATTAATCCTTTTTCCGTTATTTGACGTTGAATACATCGATTCGAGTATTCCCCCCAAAACAAGTCCCATTCCACTAACCATATTTCGCTTTGTATAGGACGTACAACACTTTCTAAAACTTTCTCTGTTTATTTATAAGCTACATTTTTGTTCATTACACTTTTTTTAATAAAATGCGTAGTTTTTGAGTTATTCGCGAAAAATACTTTGAAAAAGTATTTTTTTTCACTCAAAATTCAAAGTTTTCAAACGTGAATAACTAAAAAACTAATGATTTCTCGAAAAAATTCTTCGAATATTTTTTGCTCAAAATGTGATTCTCTATCGATTTCCAGATTTTTGAAAAAAAAAATTCCACCCCGAGAAGGGTGTCAACCCCCAACAGAGTCAGTAATGTTCGTTGACCTTTTCTCTAACTATCTGCCAAATTTCAAGTCGATCGGTTCAATTTCAAAGCATTCGAAGGTGAAAAGCTTCAATGACTACTACTATTTGAAATACACCGAAATACTTCGAAGAATTTGAAATAAAATATTATTGGAATATCTCGGAAGGTGAAAAATTAACGGGTGCATGGTTTGGAAGTTTTGATGGACTGTGGCATATTTCTGTTTTGATACATTTTCATTATAAATGAGGTACCTACATTATCCTTATTCCTTTTTGTATGCGAACAACTGAATAATAATGGAGAGTACTCCAAATTGCGACTAATTTTATCTTAAATTACAGCACTGAACGAAGATCAATCCATTTATTTATCACATTTATCAAATTATTACTCATTAAATATCAATGTAATTGTTTTATATCAGATGAGCAACCTTGAACTGATAAAAAGTACAAAATTAGATATGTCGCGTTAATCAATTGTACGAAAATGTTGCATTTTTCCAATAAAAAATTTAAGCCAGACTTGAGGTCTGCTTTTAATTCGAAAAACGGGAAAGTCTATAGGTGCCAGCAGAGTCTGGCGTAGAGCCCACCAAAAGTTTCCTTAGGACGTTCTTTTTTTGTTGAAAATAAGTTGAGAAATATCGAATTTTACGTCTTATACGGTTGTTAATGACGGCGTTAATTATTTTTTTTTACGCCAGAACGCGTATTGTTCTTAATTAACAGCTTAATTGCCACGGATAGTACACAGCAGATCCATTCGTGCCAAGGACGAATCATGGGAAAGTGTAGAAACGGCGGCCCGATTGCGTTAGCAATAATAATTATTTTAATAACACTTTCACAGGAAATAGGAAGCACGCGCTCTCGGCGCTGATTATTTCGATTTCGGTACGACGAAGCGATGCCAGATTTGTGCTTCCTTGGGCTGATGGACCGTTTTGTATTACGGAAGCGTATCGACAAAGGAGAAAGAACCTCGGTTTGAACGGGGTAATAAGACTAAATATTGCTTCTGGACGCACTCGTCTATGTTCAAAACCGTTGGATCCATATTACCATATCAAATTTCAAACGTCCAAACTGTGGCAATGCGACAACGCAATCCTAAAACACCGAGACTGTCGTCCCCCTTTTCAAACTGGTTACGAAACGCGGCCTAGTCAAACAAAAATGTGTTAATTGCAACCGACGGGTGACAAGTCGACAAATAAAATGTTAGGCGTTCGTCTGTCGTAAATGACGAATTCTTTACGCCGTTGCCCAACTGTGGAAGGCTTGAAAAGGCGCAATACTCCAGTCGAATGAACGTAAAAAAAATTATTAGTGGACATTTTATTGCACTTTATGGTAAAAGTAGAAATAATTAATGTTACGTTTGAAGAATTCGGTAAAAACTCTGAGTAACTGGACTATAAAGGAGGAGGGCCCCTAACCATCTCTTATTAGAGGAATCTAAGAGCTTACAGATGCGAAAGACATTCAATTCCTATGAATCTTACATTTGAAAAGTTTTTTGGGTCGCTGATTACGAATTTGGTCTCAGAATGACGAAATTCAAAATGGCGGATCCGATATGGCGGACAAGAAAATTGAAATGTCTTCAAAATGCATGAATTTTTTTGTAATGGGGTTTTTTGGGTCTATGATTACGAATCTGGACTCTAAATCACGAAATTCAAAATGGCGGATTCAATATGGCGGACAAAAAATTAAAATGTCTTTAAAATGCACGAATTTTTGTGTAGTGGGGTTTTTTGGGTCTCCACGAATCTGAAGGCAGAATTACGAAATTCAAAATGACGTATTCCATATGGCGGACAAAAAAATTAAAAAGATCTTCATAATCCTCAAATATTTGTTTATTGAAACTTTCTTGGATCACTGATTATTACAATTGTGAATTCAGAATCACGAAATTCAAAGTGATAATTATTGATTTTTTCATTTTCGTTTTATTCAATGTAAATGTGTGTCATCTCATTTAAGGGGGTGGAGGCACCGTTTAGGGTGGTAACGATTCAGTGTTGCTAGTAGGTACTAAAAAATTTTTTTTCAGATTTTTTCAGCTAAAAATAAATTAGGTCAAAAACCGACCTTAGGGGCCCTCCTCCATTCATCAACATTCACTGCTTTTTGCAATAATAATGCGTAGTTTTGCGAAACTGATTTTTCCGCGTTCGATCATTATTTTACAATTAACAAATTTATGAAAAATGACTTTAAATATCTTAAATTTTAAATAACACAGGACCACAAAAAAAAATTGACGAAAGGTCTCCTCGGCCAAACGTATCGTATTATATGTTTTTTCGGTCGCTGAAACCGAATCTGCAACTCATTTGGTCCCATTACGTCAGAGTTTTTTTCTAACCTCAAAAAATAGCTGAAAAATGGTAGAATTCAACAAAATCAACCCTGCAACATGTTAAAACCTTATAACTCCACATTCTTATGATCCCGAACGATCTTGACAAGCCGTGAAATGATACAACTCCCAACCGTAAAAATATATAACCTCAAAATTTGATGAGCCCAAAATATGCAGCGAATAAACTTACACATAGGGCACAAACCTTCATTTTTGAATAGTAAACCCTTTTAACCTAAAACCCCGAAACCCCATAACCTGAAAACACGAAAAGGCCTCAATTTGAAACCTCAAAACCCCGAAGCTGAATAACCCTAAAACCCCACAACTTCAAAACCAGGGTTCAATAAGGGCGAGGGTGGCGATCACTTCGAGCGTCACACATGAGCAACGAGGTATACACTTCGAACAAAGAAGCCACTGGCCGAAACTCATAAACTTAAGCACCCGAACCCACATACCCTAGGCTTAAGGACGAAAACGAATACCAGCGCATGTTAGGCCTACGTATCACGACCCAGTTTCTAAACAAAACCGCTGATAAAACGACATATTTACTTACTCGACCACTTCTGACATGCCTAGCAGTTTCGATGCGGTTAAGGAGAATCAACGTGTAGCAAAACGAACCTGTAAATATGTGTATTATTTATCGCATCGTCCGAAAAAAATAAACGGCAACATTTCTAACGGGGGACATTAAAACAGGCGCGTAATGGTTATAGATGTGACCTAGAAAGTCAATTTAACAACAGCTAAGTCGATGTGACATGTTAACGGGAAATGACGGCGGGCAATCATATCACATATCACACACTGCATCAGAATGGTATTTGTGCTCCGTAAATATGAATTGAGCGAATTAAATAACAGTTCCGTTGTAGAACATCCTAGCTTGCCTCATTTTGATTCTTGTAATCACTTGCTACTGGCCGGTGAGGAACCACCCAGAATACTAAAAGTCATCAAAATTCTACGCGTGCTTGTACTAGGACTATTACAGCTTCTTTATGATATGCAACCTTTTGTCTGTGCGGTGCACTAATCCCTTGAGTTTTCGAAACCCCAGGCTCACCCAATCCTCGGAAAGTTGAAGCACATACCTGATGATTTGGGGTTCTTCTATCGGGGAATCAGTGGTATTCTCTTGCGGTTGTTGGGACATTTCCATCACAAAAGCCATACACGAAACGACGCCAGATACTTCTCTTCGCCCATTTCGAAAAAAATGCACGTATGTTGATAAATTTTCAAACAATTATTTACCGTATTTAAAAATGAGTGATTGTTAATGACAGCAAGTGCGTTTGTTTTTGTTAATTTAGATCAAAACATTTTATTGAATTGTATTTGCCTTCGTTTGGGTAAAGAACTATTTTTGATTTGTGTTAACACGTTTCTAATAACGTTAAATGTCAAACTTGTTTGTTTTCAAAGCCTTCTCAGTCAGAAAACTTATAGGCTTTTTAAAAGGAACTATGACTTTCAAGATATTTTATTGCATGAATCGTTCAAATGGTCATTTTAGATGAAAAAGTCGCGGAGTGCTATTAAATTAGAGGGTGGAAATTGGAGATAGAGGTGAAACTGCACCCCTTTCAGTTTTTTAAATGTAGCTCGAAAACGAAGCAAAATTTCGCTATAGTTCATAGGAAAAATTATTTAGAGTTGAATTTCCCATCGAAATGGTTTATTTAAAAAATTTTATGCAAAAAATCGTTAATAAACAATTTAAAAAAAGCAAAAATTAAGATTTTTAATTTTTTTTTAACTTTTTTGACTAAGTTGTGAAAATCTTTATTTATTATTAACAAACAAAACTTTTCAAATAATTTTTTATTGAGTAAAGAACCAATTTGTTGTATAAATAATAAGAATTATAATCATTATTATGTTAAAAACGACGAAAATTTAACAAATATTTAAATTTGACCGGTTATAATTCAGTCAATATTAGTCCAAAAACTTTTGAAAACGCATCATTTTGAAGGGAATCTCATCTAGCTTTTTTGTTACCATAAATCAGTGGCATACTATTTTGTTTAGAAAAATATGCCACCGATACCCTGTATCTCCGCCACTGGAGCATATAAATTTTAGGAAAAACCCTCAGATTTTGGACAATGTTTACATAAATACATGTGCCCAATTTCAAATTATTTCACGTACTACTTTTTAAATTATTTAAAAAAGTTCCTGTATCTTTTAACAAAGCGTCCTAGATAAAAACTTTATAGGAAAGACTCCCATTTAAATTCATCAAAGAATACGAGGTTTCATTTTTGGTCACCATTTGTCAATCACCCTGTATTTAAACACATGATTTTTCAGAAACTGCTTTAAACATTTTGACCTCAATTTATCTTCTCGATTAAATCACGGTAATTGGAAAATATACAGCGCTTTATTTTTCAACGTTTTACAGCAAAATATATATTTTATGTCGATCCACATCTTTCTATAGGTTTTGAGGGCTTGCCAAAAACTACACCCGTGCTCAAATTAAAAAAATCAATTTCCCAAGGAGCAATCGTACCAATCGACAAACATACGTGCGACAAAACGAATACAATTTTAAACAATTGAACGATTTCTCCAACTCAACGCTTACTATGCGAAAATCAAACCTTTAGACCGTCTTATCTGGCAACATTACAAGCTTCTGCATTAAATTAAGTGAAATTTTACCTCGAGTTCGAGCCTGAGGTTATCCGGTAGCCTGGTGTCGATCTCCAACATGTCTTTTTCCTGGTTCTGACATTTTTTCTTCGAGGGTAAGAGTCACATGACACCAGACGTTCGCACCAAGACTTTTTCACAACACGCGCGCGACCGCTATTATTTTATTGTTTATGATTTTCCCTAACGATTGCGGCGCGATGCGCTGGCGCGCTGGTTTCCTACCGCCTCGGCGTAGTGCGGGCGGCGCGTCGAAAAATGGGGCGTCCCCTGTCGTGCGAGGATACTTTAAATGTCGGCCTGGGTTTCAATTCAAACGTTGAGCCGCGCCACAGAAGCGAAAACTGCTTCGACGACCGAGATATAGCGGAGAAAACCGACGAGAAACGCCAGACAACGTTGCCTGCTGGAGAAGAATTCCGAAAACCACCCCTATTTCTAGCCGATAGGGGCGGACAGCGAGCAGCGCCAAATTCCCGAGAGTCGACTTGCACCGTCGTGTAGCCCAGGTTTTGACGCGCTCCTATTAGAGATGCGATCGAACGTCGACTTCTTAAATCGTAAATTATGTAATTTTGGAGATATCCCTGTAACGATCTTAGTTACAGAATAGCACACGACTCACTGCAACTTCATTTCACTTAATTTACGATTCAAAAATTACCTTGTTCAGCTACAAACAATTTTTTTTATATAAAATGAGATGAGACACATCAATTAAAGACAGAGTATAGGTTTTTTTATATTCATAATCATAATTGATAAGTCTGCTGCCCATATACAGGGTGATCCATGGACGGTACGGAGCGGCTGTATTTAAGAAAATGTATTAACAAATAAGACCAAAAGAAATTGATTTAAAATATTTTCAAGTTTGTAACTTCACCGCTAGGGGGCTAACTGCTATAAAATTGTCGTTTTTTCGTCCACGGATTGAGTGCACGTGGAGTGCAAATGACAAAACTTTTTTGAGTTGATATTTGAGCTTCTGGGCATCATCTCTGCTTGGCCTTAAACTAGGAAATTGAAAAAATTAGTCCAATTGATTAATATACAGGCTGTTTTTACGGTGAATTTTCAAAAATAGTCAAGAGTAGAGTACCTTTGTTTTTAAAAATATCAAAAATATTTATTTAAGAAAGTTATTGAGAACTAAAAGTTGTTATAACAGATTGTCAATTTTCAATTTGATCGGCCAACTTTGTTTTTTTATTTTTTACGACCACAAAGTACACAATGATAATTATTTATTAGAGAAAAAAAAACGTAACTAATATAATAAACATAAATAAACAAATTTGTAATACAGGGTGTAACTAAATAAGTGTAAAACATTTAAGGGGATGATTCCTCATCGAAAAAAAGATAGGATCTTTCATATAAAGAAACTTCATTGGAGCATCCCTTGTTAAGATACAGCCCCTTAAAGGGGGTACATAAAATTTGTTTAACAATTTTTTTCACAAGCACTAAACAAGTTACAATATTGAAATTAACCTGACATTTTCTACTACCAAAAAGACACTTAGCCAGTAATTTATTTGGTTTACCCCATGGTAGTAAGGGGTGGAAAACGCAACCCCTAAAATTTATTTCCAACGTAATTTTTTGTCTTATTATTTTTTTACCATTTAAAAAATTATTTCCGATAGCCTGTTTCATTCTAAAAAAAAATGTCTCTTGAATTTTTTGCCCAAATTAAACCAGTTCGCAGTAAAAAATTATTTTACGAACAACTACAGAGATACATCGTCATAAATGCGGACTGGATTTACTGTTATTTTGTAGTTACTACCTGCATTAAATGATTAAAGGGGAATAATCAAAACTAATTTAATAATAACAAAACATACAACATGTAGAAATCATAGTAAATGTTCAATATGTCTACCTTCAGACATTACGCATGCGTCTAGACGTCGGCGCATTGAGCCACGTATTCGCTCAAATATTCCTGGAGTCTCTCTAATTACCCTGCACGCATCGATAATGCGGTTTCTTAAGTCCTCTACATCGCGAACAGGAGTACGATAAACCAAATGCTGCAAATGGCCCCAAGTAGACAAATCCAGAGGATTGAGATCCGGGGATCGAGCGGGCCAATTCTGTGGTCCTCCTCGACCTATCCACTGATTTGCATATGTTTCAGTTAAATGCTGACGTGCTACTTGACTAAAATGGGCGGGAGCCCCATCATGCATAAAAACCATATCCCTTCTGACGCCCAAAGGAACTTCCTCCAGCAGTACGGGGGGATGCACTTTTCTTAAAAATTGAACGTATGCCTCACCATTTAATCGAGGAGGTAGAAAATGAGGCCCAATTAAATAATCCCCAATAACTCCGACCCACACCTTAAGAGAAAACTGTTCTTGATGGTTAGTTTCGACAATAGCGTGATGGTTTTCATCAGCCCATATGTGGTAATTATGAAAATTAATAATCTTGTCCCGAGAAAAACTACATTCGTCTGTGAATTCGATCGTCTTCAGAAAGTCACGATTTCTTCTAATCATTTCCAGCATCCAATTGCAAAATTCAAGACGGTTCGGAAAGTCTCGCGGTAACAGTGCCTGTACTCGTTGCAGATGGTAAGGGTATAAGAGATGTTCCTTTAAAATTCGAAATACCGTCATATGATCAACATTTAGCTGGAAAGCAATCTTTCTAGTACTGGTAGTAGGTTGTTCTTCTATCAAATTAAGTACTGCTGCCTCAAGCTGTGGTGTTCTTACTTCTCGATGGCGACCACAATCCTGCGTTCTTTTGTTGAATGAACCATATTCACGTAATCGTTGATGAAGTCAGACAAATATTCTATGTGAAGGATGCTGCCGTTGAGGATACATTTCAGCATATCTTGTAGAAGCTTCTAACCCATTCCCCTGCGACAGACCGTAAACGTAATGCATATCAGCCATTTCCTCATTTGTGTATGCCATTTTAATAACAAGTGAATTATTAAAGTAACAAATTAAGAACAGAACAATACACAATTAGTATTACTTCAATTTCAAAAATTTACAAACTGACAGCTTGATTCCAATTTAATTGTCAGTATCGCTAATGGCGGCCTACTAGATAAATTAGTTTCGTATTTTCGTTTTATGGCGATATGTATCTTGTTCGTAAAATAATTTTTTGCTGCGAACTGGTTTAATTTGGGCAAAAAATTCAAGAGACATTTTTTTTTAGAATGAAACAGGCTATCGGAAATAAATTTTTAAATGGTAAAAAAATAATAAGACAAAAAATTACGTTGGAAATAAATTTTAGGGGTTGCGTTTTCCACCCCTTACAACCATGGGGTAAACCAAATAAATTACTGGCTAAGTGTCTTTTTGGTAGTAGAAAATGTCAGGTTAATTTCAATATTGTAACTTGTTTAGTGCTTGTGAAAAAAATTGTTAAACAAATTTTATGTACCCCCTTTAAGGGGCTGTATCTTAACAAGGGATGCTCCAATGAAGTTTCTTTATATGAAAGATCCTATCTTTTTTTCGATGAGGAATCACCCCCTTAAATGTTTTACACTTATTTAGTTACGCCCTGTATAATGGTTATTCAAAGAGTGACCGCAAAATCCGCCTGTTTTTGAGACTGACAGAAGCGACAGGAAAAATCCTAAAAATATCGAAAAGCTCGTCTTGAAATATGAAAATGAGCATCACTTTGTTTTTCGAAAATTTTCGAAAATCACCCTCATTTAGGGGTTGAAAAAACAAAAAAAGTGAACAAATTAAAAATCATCAACAGTTGTTGTAAAACCCCTAATATTTCTATGTATATCAAAATAATATTATGAACGTGAAAATATCTAAGTTCGTATTTGATACGATCTTGTCCGGATTGAAAATCAACCCTTAATATCCCTAAAGGGGTGAAATCATCCCCTAAACGCCTAAAAATGCAAAAAATATATTAAAGGTTACAATTTTTTTCTTTTTCTTTTATACGTGATAATTGAACCGGTAATAACCCACAATCACTAGATCCGAAGGAAAATGCCCCTAAATGAGGGTAAAACCACCCTTAAATTCACCCAGCGGCTTCAAAGAACGTATAATAATTACAATGCATGAAAAAAATAATGTTTCGAAATACATTCATTAGAATAATTTATACACAAGTGCTCCCATACATTATCAATCATTTCCAAAAATAATCATCCCTGTCAAGGGGTAAAATCATCCCCCACATATACAAAAGTTGTAAATAAAGTGAAAA
This sequence comes from Anoplophora glabripennis, assembly GCF_000390285.2. Classification (NCBI taxonomy): domain Eukaryota; kingdom Metazoa; phylum Arthropoda; class Insecta; order Coleoptera; family Cerambycidae; genus Anoplophora; species Anoplophora glabripennis. The sequence continues at coordinate 592,975 of NW_019425991.1, read as the reverse complement.
AAAAAATAAAAAATTTTTTTTACATTTTTTCACATTATTTACAATTTCAAGAATCATCAACGATTCTTAATTTGTTCACTTTTTTTGTCTTTTTAACCCCTAAATAAGGGTGATTTTAGGGTTGTTTAATTCTCTTAATAACTTTGACCAAAGTCCCAGCCAAAATTAAATTATAAAACTATACCAAACTTGCCCTTAAAAAGTACTTGCTTTATTTTCAAATTTTTTTAATATGTGGATACAATTTTTCATATCTGAATATTTACAAAGATTATTGTTTCCATAACGAGGCAGGCTATGTCCTATGAAAATAGACAAATGAAGAATTATATCAAACGATATGTGACAGCTCTTGCTTCGTGCAAAATTAGTGTCGTTAGTTTGAGAAAAGTACTTGTGTTCTATATGAAATTCCCAGGTCTCTAACTAATTCCCTAATACTATACTAATTTTGGGGATTGACATGGACATAAGCTAACCCATTAATAATATCATCTTCCGTTCTTGCACGGCGATATATTCTTACAGAATGTCGTGGCGTCTGGCTAAACATTGAAATACTTCTCTGGAGTCTGGAGTAGCGTATTCTACGAGGGTATTACAAACCATATTCTCTTGAAGCTATAACAGCATTTTCCAAATATTTAAAATAAAATGCCAACATTCACACGCTTCCACATTCGTAAAAGGCATTTTCCTTGTTCACAAGTACTTTTCCAGCACAAATAACACTAATTTTGCACGTAGCAAGAGCTGTCACATTTCATTTGGCATAATTTTTCAGTTGTCTATTTTCATAGGGCATAGCCTGCCTCGTTATGGAAACAATAATCTTTTTATAAATACTCAGATATTTGGAATTAATAAAAAAAATTCAAAATAAAGTACTTTTTAAGGAAAAGCTTGGTATAATTCTCGACAGTCAGTCACCATTTTAAGGCAAAGAGGAATTGCAAGCAAATTAGAGATTGTCTTGTCATATTAGAATCATTCGAGGGTCGACCATACCATAAATACAGGGTGTTAGGGACGTGACACCCCCACTTCGCTCACTGCGCCGAAAAAAACAACGGTGATTGTTATTTTGTGCGCACGAACCTAGTTTTCGAGAAAATATTAACATCTTGCGGTTAAAGAATGAGAAGGAGAAAAAAACTACTAAAACAAATATACATGGTTCGAATTAACAGACAGATTCTACAGTTTATAGTGTTTAGTTTTCTGCGAGTGGTAAATTTAAAGACGTTATTGCGGATCGTCCTCCAAAATATTAACGTCAACCTCCCGTGCTAAGTGATTAAATGCCTTGTATCGTTTCCTTTGATAAGATAACCAGAGAGAGCTACGCAGGCATTTTTGTGATATCCAATCCGCCACGAGAGTTGCTCGACCCACTGGCGATACATTTATCGCTGCAGCTTTTCGATTTGAAAACGTAACAGACCGCAGACCAGCGATAATTTTTCTTTTTACGTCTGGAAAAGTCAAAGGCCTAAAAGTTACGTAAAATTCTTCAGAATGTTGTAGGTCGCCCAAAAAATGACAATCGCCACGCTTATTCTAGTGGGCGTAGGATAAAATCCAAGCCAGCTTGGATGGGTCTGTTTAAGGGCAGGCAAAAATTCTCGTTTATAACCAAAGGTTAGGTCTTGCAAGCATCACTTTCACGTTAGTGATCATTCTATGCCTGCTTTCGATAGAAGAAAGTAAAAAGTTGGTACAAATTAAGGTGCGTCCGATAAGACAGGGGAAGAACAATAATTCATACCGTCACGTACGTTATTGTGTCCTTACAAAGGAAGTAGGCAAAGTAAATTTCCCTGCCCTGCTTGTAGAATTTAATTTTTCAAAAGGAAATGAAACAAATTTACTAGCGTTTTTGTACCAACAACAGGTGTTCAAATTTGTCTTTATTTTCCCAAAATTTCGTGTAATAGAATACATTTTGTGGCGTTCCCTAGTAGAGAAAGAGAGAGACATCGTTGCAGATGTTGAAACCGATACGCTGTTAGAAGTGCTTGGGAAATAGCGCGGTTTATAATTGCCGATGTCTAAATAAATAAATTTGGCGCTAAACAGTCAAGGTTAAACTGACTGACACCTATCAGACAGCGTCGTAGGAAGTCTTCCTCAAAAGTATCAAAAAAAATTATTTCCCCACTTGCGCCCAAAGGATATATTTCTTCTAAGCGTCACTACCGGCGCCATCTATCAGAGAGTATCCGTATTGACACTTACGGAATGTGTAATTAGTTTTTTAAAGATACAAGTAATACACAGGGTGTCCAGAAAATGGTGAGCAATTTTGTGAGTTGGGTAGGATCAACATTTTTTTGATTCTGATTAAATTTTGATAATTTTTGGGCAAAAGCTATGCTATTTGAAGCTATGGCTGCTTTGGGGCACTGAGCAAAGGGTCCTCGGCAGACTTGGGTCTACTTTTTATATTTGCCGCCGCTTTTACGACTTTCGTAGTTTTTGTAAGTGAAAATATGTACTTGTTTTCTACCGAGACAAACGCATTTAACGATAGATATAGTCAGTTCAATACTTGTTGAGATAGAATTCGAAGAACAATTACGAAGAAACACAGTATGCACTGCAAGCTGCTACGCTGAACGCTCCGCCGCCAATGTCTTTCAACCTCGGGTGTCGATTGCGGTTAATTCCAAGAAAGTGACGCAGGGGTCTTCTTAGAATTCTATCTCAACAGATATTATAGGGACTGTACCGTACTATTTGCGACATATCTTAATAATACTAAATACGTGAAAACAACTATTATGTACCTAGTAAAATAAAGCGTAATTTCTAAGGGCTAAAAACCCAAAATCCCAAGTTCCCATATACCTGAAAGTAATGTTTTTTTTATCCCCATCCTCGTAGTATAAAAAATGGGATGAATAGTCATGACTTCATATTTATAACACTTTATTTTTCATTCATCTTTTTTTTTCGTAATTTGTTATGTGTATAAACGTTTTGATTTGACAATTTATAGATAGAATACCGAAAGCCGTTAGTTTACAGTGAAATTAAAAACGACATAAAAAATGCGAGGGCATTCGATGTATTCAGTTGCGAATGCTTCTGCCATCTATTAGACAATTCAGAAACTAAAAAACTAATTGACAAAGTTCCACAAGAGGGAGATACGCAAACTAACCCGTAGTGATCTAAACACATTATCTGCGTCTAAATCAATAGGAATAACAAGGGCATAGATAGTAATCTGAGTGTCTAGAGCGTATTTTCATTTTCGTAAACGCGAAATATCTAGCACTACGTATATTCTCAGTAACTGACACTGCAAGTACGTAAATGAAAAATTGTTAAGCGAGTGTCTCTAATGCAATATTTATGCCTTTTGCGCCGAAGTTAGTAAGCATTGTGGTTTTTACTCTTATCTTAAGATAAGCCCATGAAGAAAAACAGAAAGAGCTGAAGGACCTAACATAAAATAACAAAAGTTACTTTACTAAATAGGGTTTATGATTGTTTGGTGCAACTTTTTTATAGACAAAGAAATCGCACTTTTAGTAAGACAATGATAGAACAAGAAAATCCATCTGAACTATAAAAAGGTCGAAACACAAGGAATACTAAGTTGACGAGTTGAAAATCTAAACGACCTATCGGAATATTAGTTATTTTATGTTGTAGGTAATTAAATTAACTACAATTTAAAGCATATTAAGTTCTATTCCACCAATTTGTTAACTGTGAAATAGAGGTCAAACGCGAAAAAATCAGTTTTCGAAAATTGCGCTTTATTATTGCAAAAAGCTATGAATGTTGATTAAATTTATGGAAAAGACGGTCAATCCAAAGACCAACATAATGTGCCAAAGGCCGATCCGACTGACCATGAAATTGTTGCTCCAGGTATTTGTTAATTACCTCCGTTCCGTTCTAAAATCCAATGAAACGTATTGAAAAACAAAAATTTCAGAAAGTTGAAATTACGTTGTTCTTTACAACTAATACAATAAGAGGTGTAAAACAGCGTTATAAACAAATAGTCCCAAGGTCAGGCAAAAGCCGCTCGGGAATTCGCTCTTTTCCATTAAACAGGGCTTATTTTTACGGCAATTTTAATAAAAAAAATAATCATTATACCTTTTTGTTCCCAAGTTAGCTAGATTGTTAGTTAATTATTGAACGTATCGGACCGGGATTTTAGAGACAATTAATGAAAGCGTTATATTTTTATTTTCAGAAGGTTTTACATTGATAGTTCTTGTAATAAACGCGCTAGCAGCAGTGAAAGTTAACGTTAATGAACGGCGTGCACACGGGAGGAGCACCGGGCCCGCGCATGCGCGGGAACATCGCTCGCGCCTCGTCGAGATTTTTTACTAAGAGTGTTTGAAATTCGGTTCAAAAATCTTTTTGCAATAATGCGCAATTTTGGAAGACTGATATTTCCATGTTCGACCTTTATTTTACTGTTAACAAATTAGTGAAAAATGACTCTAGGTACCTTAAATTGTAGGAAATTTAATTGCTTACAACATAAAATAATTAATATTCCGATAGGTCGTCTAGATTTTCAATGACAGTAAAAAAAGTGAAAAAACATGTAAATTTGCCACTTATTTGCAATTTGCCAACTTAACTTTACTTCTTTCGAGTAACTTTTTTGATATTATAGCCTTCCCCGTCATAAAGTACAATAAAATGTCTATATACTAATAATTTTTTCAAGATTTCAGACTTTACGATTTAATTCGACTGGAGTAGTGGACTATAATTTCGTGCAAACGGGCATATAAATCTTTTACAACTTATAGTATAAGTTTATGATTAAAAATGAACATTTACAGACAACAAAAACAAGGTAATAAATGGTAACGCCATATGTATCACATAACATTTTTTTACTTAGTCCTTGTTTGGATCGAATTTCTGGAATCTGCGGTTTCTGCGGCCGACACTGTATCAGTGTTTGTTGACGTTACAGAAAAAAAATAACAACGGCAATTTAATCTCTCTGTGAGCGACTAATAAGGCTGTTATTCCTATTAATGACCACCGATATCAGTACTAGCCGTATAAACAACTATGTGGTCTAAAATTTAAATATTTAGTTGAAATAACGACCCGTACCCACACAAAGCAGTACATATTGGAATCGTATGTTTGGATAGCGGCGAAATTCTAAAGAATTCGAACGGGAATATTCCACACTCGTAATTATAGCTGTGTACAGGGTGATTGTTTTAAGACGGCCGTTAGTAAAATAATACACACAGAAAAATATCCCTTGATGCTTTAATTTTAATATTTAATGCACAAATCACTGATTTGTGCGGAAGAGGAACTGCAAATTATACTTTTTTTACACCACTTCTGCAAACAATTTATTCAATTATTAATGTTATATAAATTCTACATTTTCCAGTGACGGATTGTATAGTAACTTTCTTGGAATACATTTATATAACGAGTTGAAGAGCTTCAGCCTGTCAAATTTACTGGGAAAAAGTTGTTATTGTCATTGTCCGACCACCGTGTGCGTCGCACCAGGAAGACGAGCGGCGTTGCTAGGAACTCCTCGTCACACTTATCTTTATGGTACGACATGTGATTAATAATACCGTTTATTTATAAAAGTGTACAAAAATTGAACGGAAGCGAGGTTATGGGGTACAATTATCGCGACAACAAACTAATTGCTTCCTCTGCATTTCACACAATGTCTTCGTTTGACGGTATTAACTAGAAACTTTCGAAAATTGAAAAATCCAAAGCCAACTCGACGCGTAAGGTTTCTTTTGTTGTTGTCGCGATAGAACGACGCCGATTGGATTTCTTCTAACCGACACGTACATAGAATAATTAACAAGAACATTACAACGCCGCTGTAGACTAATATGCAGTTAAGAATTCCGATAGAATATTTATAGGTCATAAACTACATCTAGTGAGCCGATGACCTTTGAAATCTCTCCGCTACCGCTGCTTGCAGTTCTGTCGTTATTTATTTGGACAGAATACTTTATCATAAACAAACCGAGGTCCCAAGGGCCCTTGTCAACACTGAAGGAGATATGGAGAGATAGAGTACTGCGCTCATCGACATACAGGGTGGTCCACCTAAGAGGGATCCTCCTCTAACTCTGCAACTGTAAATTTTATTAAAAAAATGGTTTTAATAAAAGTTGCCTGAAATCGTGTGAGCCATGTAAAGAAAATATACAACTTTGTTATTTTAAATGGAACACCCTGTATATTACTGCGTTTTTGAATATTCCTTGGTAGAGTTTATTAAATGTACATGGTGTTTACAGCGTGTCTACTGCTCCTTGAATCCCTTGAAAACCCCTTGAATGGATTTAATCTACTTGAAATACTTGAAACCTCCTTGAATCGAACTAATGATCCTTGAAAAAATTTTTCGCAATCATTTTATTTAATTACAAATTGACATAATGAGATTTAAAATGGATTGCCGTGACATAATATTGTGTATTTGTAAAAAATTGAAAGACAAATGTCCTTTAGCTTATAAATTCGTAAGAGGAGCAAGTTCTCTTTCCCCTTATGTTATGTTGAATCCGAAAATTGCTAAAATTCGGATTCAACTGGCTTTAGAAGTTTAAGTCACTTTGGTGAACTTATTGCTGAAGAAATTGGAAAGGATTACCTTAAATTTGTAGAAAATGACGCTGTAAAAAAAGAATTATTAAAGTTTGATGAGAAAAATCATCAGCTAGATGAATTTTTTTATGAAACTGTGTGTTGAGCAAAGAATATCTGCGAATTTTGTCGAATTTGTAAAACGAATATTAGTATTTTTTCATGGAAATGCTGGTGTAGAACGCAGTTTTTCTTTCAACAAAGAATTTCTAGTTGAAAATCTATTTTAGAATTAAATTGAGAAAAAAAGAATTAGAAATGACAATAAGTGAAAATTAGAAAAATGTGGTACAATATGACCAAAAAATTAAAGAGTTGGATAAACAATTTAAAATATGCTTCTTATTTTATAAATTACTGAAATATTTTAATTTTGTTTAATTTTTATAGTTCTCAAAACCAATTTAATATAATTTTGTAACGATTATTGTAATAAAATTTTTATTTCAGATATTGTATTGTTATTTTTGTTTAATAAATATAATTAAATTCCTTCAATATAATATAATTTCAATGTATGTTGTAAGTGTAAAATTTATGATGATCAATTTTACTTAAATATCCCATATCATCACGTTTAAATTGTCAATTTTTCAGTTATATATTTTATCTTTAGAATTATAAAGTTTTACAATCTTATTCTATCTTAATGCGATACTTAATAATCGCCCGTATGCGTTCGAATTTAAATTTTTAAAGAGAATCAGCGAGATGGTCAGATAGATGTTTATTTATTTATTTATTTATTTTTTTTCATCTTCAAGTTAATAACTATATTTTGAGTAAAGAAAATGAAAAATTTCGAGTAAATTAACGTCGATTAGCTTCGACAAAGAGAAAAGTGTTTGCCCTAGAAAAATTTACCTCCTTGAAAATGAATTAAAATCAACCCTTGAACACCTTGAAAACTCCTTGAATCCGAAAATAAAAATTTAGTAGACACTCTGTGTTTAAAACTTACCGTTTTCGAGATATTGTTGTTTTTGAAAAAAATCACGATTTCAACTCTCTAAATGTGGCTAGATAGCGTCTAAACCGTAAGCGGTATTGTGAGGTGGAGCACCATCAAGACAACTTTTATTTAATTTTTTTTATAAATTTGACAGTTACAGAGGTACAGAAGGATCCCTCTTAGGTGGAACACCATGTATACATACAGGGTGGTTAAAATAACACATTTGCTTATAAGAAATGCTCTAGGGCAAAATTTTAATGTTTGAATTTATTTCAATAATAATTAACATCCACTTTCTTTTTATTTTAGATCAGAAAATGCAGTTAAAAAATATTAGAAAGTTCTCACAAAATGTAATTAATTGTGAAGATGGTTGATACATACACTAACATAACAACAAATAAACGTAAAAAAATATTTAGTTTAACAGTGTTCTAGCCTGCAAGTCTTGGAAGGTTAGCCTTGGTTTCGAAGTGTCCGCCATCAGACTGTGAACATAACCCTATACTTTTCCGTTTTTGAAAATCATTACTTCCACTTATTTGCGATTTTATTAACAGAACTTCCAGCGAAATTATTTAGATCACTTTTTGTCACTTTTTTTGCAAAAGAAATAGCCAAAAGGTTGCATTTAGGCCACTTTTTCAAGTTACAGAAAGATTTGTACATGAAACCGTGAATTCTTAGTTTAAAAATATGTTTGTGACGTTTACAGTATATACCGGGTGTCCCAAAATTCACGCAAGATTTGAATTTTGCGCCATTTGTGCCTATAGGCATCATCGGACCATTCGTCTTTGGAGATCTTTAAGCCTAAATTGCAAGATATGGATATACAGGGTGTTTTTGAATGGAGCAGCATAAATAATATCAGTGAATCTACATTTCAAAAGAACACGATCTGCAAAAAATCGCTTTAGTAAAATGTTCACCCCTGAAGAGATATGGGCCATCAAAGTTTCCAAAAAAATTATGAAATTTGGCTGTAATTTGAAAACGAACGAACGAGGTACAAATATGTAACAAATTTTTTACAGGTTGTTTACTAATACAGATGCGAGTTTTCAAGTATTTTTCGAAAATTTTAACCCCTCGAAAAGGGTTGAAATAACCACCCCTCAAGACATTTTTTGCCATAACTTTTATATTTCGTAAAAACTCGATATCCAAAAATACGCATTAGATAAACTGGTTCTTTTAGAAACT
>NW_019425991.1:497701-583546 GCF_000390285.2 Anoplophora glabripennis | reverse complement strand
CCTGTACAACTGAAAATCTGCGTTATTGTCCAGGGCATCTCGCAGATAGAAATAAACAGGCTGATGTCATTTTCTGCCAAACAGGAAGTTTGACGATCATGCCATATGTTTGGTTTGATAATTAAGTTAAATATTCTTTATTTTGATGAAATACAGTCAATATTCAAACGTTTGTAGATATTGGGGCACAGAATTCTTCTACAACGTAATCATCGGCCAGTAAACTAGTTAACATGGGCGCCGTCGACACGGAATCCAAGGAGGGGCAAATTTAAAATACCAAAACACGTAATCTCCTACTAAGTCTAAGGTTCGTGGGTCAGGGTCAATCAAACGCGACATAAAAACAGGAAACATCGGTCTGTTAGTAAAAAATGGTTTACTTTGCATCACTGACAAGAATGATCATATTGGACAGTTCTTATAAGGGAACCTTCTATTGCAAGTTTCTACAAACATTCTGTTCCGTTATTTCAATTACTTCGTTTATTGTCATAAAGTGACATCTATGTATATTGACGTATTAGTATAGCAAATTTCAATAAAATCGTAGGTACAAGGCGTTTGGCATTTATTTGATAAAAAAAAACACCTTTATCAACTTTGATATGCCATCTAGCGGTTAAACGAAGCAACTTAGCACAGAGACAAGTTTTTTGACTGTAGAAGAACGGAAACAAGAATTTGTTAGGAAAAGGGGGCGGCGTATTATTATTGTTATTATCACTAAATCGTCCGATTTCGGCGTGCCACGCGGTACGGATCTCCCCACCCCCCAACGCTACCTGACTCTCGAGGATGTCCTGCTGGTCCTCCTCGTAGCAGCTGTACCGTATCTGGCTCTTCCACAGCATCACGTCGGCCGTCACCACCTCCAGGCTCAGCCTCTCGAACAGCTCGGGCGTCACCTCGAACTCCTCCACTACGTCGCACAGCACCGTGCTAAGCCGGCACACCCTCCCGAACTTAACCTCGAGATTTCCGGGCGCGGCGCAAGAGCACTCCCACAGGTTGGCGTAGACGGGGTCGGCAACGTCCATGTCCACCTCGGCGTCGAGGAAATCCGGCGCGACGCGTCCGTAGGGCTCGTAGTACTCGAACTCGTGCCGCAAGGCCCTCAACCAACTGACTACGCTGCCGTCGCCCATTTCTGCGGCCCGTTGACTCACCCGCCGAGATATACGAGTGGATTTCGCCACATCCTAGTGATAACCGAGGCGATTTTTCCCTGTTTTAGCGGAACGGCGGAGATAACGCGACTGCCAGGCCACGTCGTTTTCTTCGTACGACGTGCGTTTGTGCGTTTCGATTTCGAATGCTCATTGATAAGCCTGGAAGGGTCCCTGTCGTCCGTTCGCTGGATGAGAGTCAATTGGGGCGTAGCCGCATCCGATTTAATTGGTTTAATGAGTCAATTCGACGAGAGAATACCACATGTGTGTACTCGGCGTGGTGAGGAGACGTCGGGATGGTCGCGAAACGCGGGGGCGGCTTTCTAGAGCACGAGGAGGACGTGGAGAAGCGGTGCCACTCTGTATGTGTTGTTTTCGGACGTCGAAACGTGCCGCGCGAATCATGGGGGCACAGAGGCGGAGCGTTGGGTGTTTGCTTAAGTTGTAGCACGTTGAAATTAGATTTGAGATGCGAAGTGGTTGATAACACAGCAACACAAAAAAAAGTTCTGTACCAGAGACACGAGTACTTAGATCTTGAGTATTTTTTTATGCTGAATCCGTATCCGCAGCCCAGAAACCGATCTATTAGGTCATTTTTTAGTAAAACGCTAAAATAACCCCAAAAATCGATAAAGCAATCGATTTTAAACAAAAAGTATTATTTGAACATTTTTCGATAAGTCAGTATTTTCTGAGTTATTGGTGATTGAAAATGTACATTTTTTATTAAAAAAGACGTTTTTCAGTAGTTTTTCTCGAATAACTCGGAAAATAGACATTTTATGAAAAAAAAAAAAGATCATGAAGAAAATGAGGCTTATAGAAAAAGAAAAAGTGACATTTTTTCATTTATATGGATGATAATTTCATGCCCACCAGACACTAAATTGGAAGTATTTAACGTAAAATAACTAAAAAAATTCTATTTTTGAAGAAAAATGCACAGAACATTTTTTAAAGTACTTTAAAAAATCTTTAAAATTAACTTGACTTTAAATCATTAGCATAAAAATTAACAGATATATGATCAAAATAAAACTGTTAATTCGCTTTTTCGGAAAAAAAAATCATTACAAAAAATGAATGAATTATTCACGAGATTTAAAATTAAAAATTCTAAAAAATTCTTCTACGATTTACATTTTTTATGTGCTAATAATATATTATACAAATGCATATTTTTTTAAATATTACGTTTTGATCGAAAACAATTTTTTTTAATTCCAAAAAAAATACATTTTTGAAAATAACTTTAAAAATAAAAAAGATACGAAAAATATCCAAGAGTACAAAGGTTTAGATTTTTTTTCACAAAACATTTTGTTTTTTTTTATTTGTGTAGGATAAAAATTAACAGAGATGTCGCTGCTAGAAGTTTGCAGTTGAGGGCGAAGGTCATGTTTTTCAAACCCTTTAACCTCAAAAATCTCAAAAATAACGGGTTAAAAAATATTCAATTTTACAGTACCTACTTTTAGCTGTAGAAAAGCTGTAGCCGTAAAATTTAGGGGGGGGGGAACCCTTACAATACCTTAAAATCTCCACCACTGGCACGTCCAATTAATTCGAGAAGGTTGCGAAAAAGTAGCTATTAATAGTGGTAATGTGTGTACAAAAGCTCAGTCCTGTAGTTCAAACGATTCCTAAGATATTGGCAAAAAACTTTCCGTTGCGACACTTATTTAGGAACACCCTGTATATAACTTTTCATCTCCAGGGTGAAATAATTTTAATTCCAAATTTTCATAAAAATCGAATCTATCCGAAAATATTCGGAGGTTTTACCCTATTTTTCTCTTCATTCCCTGGACTAATAAAATGAGTACGAGTTTAGAGCTAAAAATATAAATTTGGTCATTCAAGTAGTTTCAACTAAATTCTAACTGGGATGACGAACTACACCCCTTTAGTTAGAAAGAGACATCACACTGCAAATAGAATTTGTATTGCTTGTTTTTCATTTTTCTACATTTGCCTATTTTTACTCAAATGACTAATTTTTTTAAATATTCATAACACATTTCTTTAGATTGAATAATTTTTTAATTAAACTAAAGTTAAATTAAAATTGGCAACTTTAAAAACCATCGAGTAATAATAGTCCAATCAATTTGTCACGGCCTACTTGATAATAAATTTGCCAAAAATACCACCTGGAAACAAAAAATAAGGTGATATAGGAAAAAAAAATTCTAAGAAAGATAGTATATTTTTCCTTTGTAAAAAAGTCATAAAAGTAAAAAAAAAACGGGTTTTCGCTAATGTAGCTCACGGTAAGCAAAATAAAAGTGCCTTTTTTAAAATTGAAAAATATTAAAAATTTTTCGAGTTATATCGATTTTTCGAAAAAAAGTCATCTCGAAAATCGGCTTTTCTTGCTTGACGAATAGTCGTAGTGAAACGAATCAGGCCTCATATTTTTGCCTTAAGAGCTGTACTTTCATGGTAAAAAAGTGATAACGATTTTATTAATTTCAAGTGTCCAAAAATAACTGAAAAAATGTAAAAATTTTGTGATCGCGTTTTTCTTGAATATCTTTTATCGATTTTCATTTCTCGATAATGTCAATTACGGGAATCGATAACTGGCATTTTTACGCGAATTTAAAAAAAAAAACGTTGCTCTACGACCTTCTGGAGCTAATTTCTGTGACTAGTGGTACATTTTCCTTGCTGCGGCACAGTTTTTCCGACATTACTTGCAACATATCAACATGTTCATCATTAGTAAAATTATTTGCCATAATTCTTCCTAACTTTTATTTTTTTTTAATAAACTGTTAGTTTTAAAGCAAAAAAGTGAGAGATGTAAAAGCTTTAAAATAAACCAGACTATCTGATATGTATTTTTTGAATATTCAATTTTGGCCAAACAAAAAAGTTATAGTAAAGAATAATAGGTAATGCTTATTTGCTTATTTCAACCCCCTCTAACCCCCTATTATACATTTTTTTGAACATTTTTATGCAAAACGCGTGCTTTTTAGCTGTAGATTCACCGGTATAATTTGTGCATTTTTTGAAAACACCCTGTATATATGGTTGTGTAAAATACAAGGCTATGGTTTTCACATTGTGTTGCATTAACATTCGTTATTTGATCTTAGTCGTGAAATTAACCCTCTCTTAGGAGTGGATGTGGATTTAATTTGTAAATATTTCTTTCCAATGCTAAAAATATATTTTTTGAAATGTTTCCTCAAAGCATTTACAAATTATTGCTTTTCATTATAAAGATTTACCTTATCTCCACACCCTATTTCAGCGTTTTACTAAAAAAATGCACTGGTACATCAGTTTTTGGGCTGTAAAAAGATATACCAATATTAGGGTGGCCCAAAAAAAAACGATTTTTTTTTTTCGTGTCTCTTGTGAAAATATGTTAGTTTATCATGTTTTCAGAGCCCCCTCAAATAATCAGTTCAGAAAAAATTTTTTTAGAAGTCGCTCAAGATTTTTAAAAATTTCGAAAATCGTCAAAAATAGATTTTTTTTTAAATTTTTTTCTAATTATTTTATCATTTTCCAGGTTGAAAAAAATGTCGATTCTGAAAATTTCAAATCGATATTTTAATTTCTAAAGGTCACTCATAATTATTTTAACTTATATGTTTTCGAGCGACCTCCAAAAATAAATATGAACGAACTAATAATTTTTTTTTATTGAATTTGATGAAGAAAAGAATAGAAATAAATTACGATACACTACCGCACTGTGAGTATCAAATATTTATAATTTTTTAATTTTTTAAAATTTAAGTGTCGTGATTTATTTCTATTAATTTGTTCAACAAATTCAATAAAAAAAAATTATTAGTTCGTTCACATTTATTTTTAGGGGTCGCTCGAAACACTACTTTGAAAGTTAAAATAAATATGAGTGACCTTTAGAAATTAAAATATCGATTTGAAATTTTCAAAATCGAGATTTTTTTTCAACCTAGAAAATGATAAAATAACGAGAAAAATTTTTTTTCAAAAAAATCTATTTTTGACGAATTTGGAATAGGTATTTAAAAATTTTGTGCGACCTCTAAAATATTTTTGAACTGATTGAGTGAGAAACTATCGACTAGCGAATCGAGTAAGTCACGCCTCTAATCCAATTCTTGGTTTTGTTTTTCTACCGACAAAAGCATTGTTCGTTCTCAACATCCCGTAGCTACGCCACTGGCGACGTTGCACACTCATAATAACGTTAATTCCAGTTTAATTGGCGATAGCATAATTACGTACTTCCCGAACTACTAAAAAGGCTTAATAGGTATGACGAACGTGCCGCTTATATTAATGCAAAGGGGGGAACGAGTGGGGCAACATTTTTCTTTATCAACATGGAGAACTGGAAAATTCTCGTGTATAGATATTGCTTATTTACATTCATACTTGCGCCACACTACTATAACTTAAGTAAAATGAAAATACATTCGAAACTTACATTCGTTGACTTGGACTTCTGCCTGAGTAAATTTGTAACGTCCTCGGTGTTCAAATCGGCTAAATACACCTCGTTACCGCCTTCCAGGTTCATCTTCGGCAGCATAGGTGCAGAAATGTCGATTTTATCGATCTTCTTAAACCTCCCCTTGCCTTCCGACATTCCATGTCTCTTGTAATGGAAATCTTTTCCAAGCGCGTTTCTCGAACTACCGGCGACACTCGGTGGTGCTTGATTGAAAGTTTTAATCTTGACTACGTCAGTGGAAGGTGTTTGATTAATAGTTTTTAGCTGCACGTCAGTAGAAGGTGTTTGATTGAAAGTTTTTAGCTGCACGTCAGTAGAAGGTGTATGATTGAAAGTTTTTAGCTGCACGTCAGTAGGAGTTTGATTGAAAGTTTTTAACTGCGCGACATCCGTGGATGGTGTTTGACAGGGAGTTTTTGCTTGTACGTCAGCGGAAGGTGTTTGACTGAAAGTTTTTACTTGCTTGTCATCCGTCAAAGGTGTCTGACTGAAAGTTTTCAACTGTACGATATCCGTCGAAGGTGTTTGACTGAAAGTTGTCAACTGCATGTCAGATGAAGGTGTTTGACTGATGGGATTCATCTGCACGACATCCGTCGAAGGTGTTTGACTGAAAGTTTTCAACTGTACCTCGGTCGAAGGTGTTTCACTGATAGTTTTTAACTGCGCCGTATTCGTTAAAGGTGTTTGACTGAAAGTTGTCAAGTGCACGTCACATGAAGCTGTTTGACTGAAAGTTTTCAACTGCACGACCTCCGTCGATGGTGTTTGGCTGGACGTTTTCAACTGCACGTCACATGAAGCTGTTTGATTGAAAGTTTTCAACTGCACCACCTCCGTCGATGGTTTGGCTGGACGTTTTCAACTGCACATCAGTTGAAGGTGTCTGATTGAAAGTTTTCAACTGCACGTCACATGAAGCTGTTTGATTGAAAGTTTTCAACTGCACCACCTCCGTCGATGGTGTTTGGCTGGACGTTTTCAACTGCACATCAGTTGAAGGTGTCTGATTGAAAGTTTTTAACCGCGCGTCTGTTGGTGTTTTATTGAAAGTTTTTAGTTGTACGACGTCGGTGGAAGGTGTTTGACCGAAAGTTTTCAACTCTACGGACCTGCTGGGGCGCGTTTTAGGGATACTGGGTTTACGCAAAACTATAGTTTGTGGCGCGTCAACCACGTCTTTCGTGTCCATTTCACTTCCTGCGCTTACGTCTGTATTATAATTAGTTGGAATGTTAGGTTGAGACATGGCTCGTGCTTTTGTTGGTTTTTCTCTTTGTTCCACATCCACAGAGCTTAAAATTTCATTCACCTCGTCTATTTCTAGTTCTTCTTTGAGGGCTTTTGTGACGATGTCAGGTCGGATAGCAGATGTCACCTGTTCTTCATGTACCTTTTTTTCAGTTTCGCCAGTAATTTCCAATGAGGTAGGGCAGGGATGATTCTCAGTTGTGGTTTCTTGTGCTTTTACGTCGTCTTGGCCTTCGGTCACAATAATGTTCGGTTCACTCACAATAGTTCCTTCTTTCTTCACAGAGATTTCAGCGGTTACCTCTAAAGCAGGGTGCTCCGTCCCTAATTTAGGTCCTGCAGATGTTACTGAAGCGATGTGTTCTTCCTTCTTGGTTTCGTTAGATCCCAGCTTATCCACGTTTGATGATTCACTACTGTCACTTTTTCCCGTAATATCACTCGAGGAAACTGCACTCCCCCCTTTCATTTTTGAGAAATATTCCACGGCCACTAAAGCGGCCTCCACAGGTCCGCTTAATTTTCTCTTCACGCCGTCCACCCCCACACAGTCACTCTCTACCTCCCGCTCGTCCGTCCAATCGCCTACGATTTTCCTCGAATAAATCGGCGAGGATATCATGTTCTTGGTCACCAAATTCCTGGACTTGAACCGGTTGATACCGACGTCCAGGAGGTTGTCCAGGCTAGTGGCCTTCTTCAGCGGGGCACTCCCAGCGGGAACAGCATCTTCCACCGCTTCGTCGTACCACACCGACTTGAAGTCTTTGTTGTGCTTCCTGTTTGCCAGCCCCCTGGTCTTCTGACGTCTCGGCGGACTGGCAAGCTTGGTCCCTTTCACGTCCAATTCGTCTTCCGAGCTGTGTATCGACTTGGTCTCGGTCACCTCCACCTTGGAGGGTTCCAGTTTGGCGCCCGCCACGTCCAGGGTGCCCGTGGGACGAAAGAAGTTCATTCTTTTTTTGCCAGTTTATTGTGACATGGCCGCCTCAGCTTATCTACTAGTCGTTCGCATTCAATCCGACTGATAAGAGTCCGATAACGTGAATTACAGGAGATAAAACTCCGATATAAAAGATGTCAGTCGGGGAACTAAACAATACAAATAAAAAAAAATGAATTTCTCGGATCGGCTTCGCTTTTTTACGGCAAGAGGTGATTGTGAAATATACATCGATCACCGCTCTTTCCTCTTTACCTGTCTGGTCTAGGAAATGCGTACAGAGGTGCCTAGATACCGCGTAATACATTTTTGAATGATGATTCATTCGCGTTTTATCTATCTTTCGTTGGTGTCCTTGAAAAGTCACAAATATCTCGTGGCGTATGACAAATTTAAAATGATTTCAACCCGTACAGCGCTTTTCTATGTATCACTTGTGCCTTATCTTTTCAAATTAAAAAAAAAATAAACAATTAGTAACGATACGAGATAGCGACGTTTTTATGGGGGTTCTTTGGGCCACGTGGTATATTGGCAAATAGCATTGCATTGCATTTAGTTTGTTCTTTTTTAGTTGGAAAGCATTTTTTGGAGATTCCTTGTACAGGAAACATTGTTCACGTAAAAATAAGCAAAAAAGTTTATCCAAGTCCGAAAATGAACAAATGAAAATCGCATAACGTTTGAGTTTTTTCTTATTTTCGACGTATAGAATCCATTCCTGCAGTTTGGGGCGATCCTTCCGACTCACCCTGTATTTATATTTTAATATTCGAAAACCTATTCTATATCACCACACCAGCAAACAATATTTTTTTAAGAAATGAACATTTCTATTCTAACGAGCGTTCAAATAAAAACGTGGTCGAAGTTGGCTCTGACACATTGGACGTAGGGAGTAGCTTATAGCGACCAACTTAACCTCATTTCTCAACGAGCTGTATAGCAGCTGTCAGTTTCAATAACGTTAATGACTATATAACTTTATTTTAAAGAATAATCGTGATAACAATAACAAACAATTAAAGGAGCTGCGGAAAGTGTCCCCCTCCTTGTTATAACAATAAATTAAAGCAGCTGCTGAAAGTGTCCCCCTCCTTGTTCCAAGCACTTTTCACACCTGTTCCTCAAAGAATTAAAGACATTTTCTAAGATGCTCGGGGTATTGTTAATTTCACGAATCTTGTCTATAAGTCGAGCCTGCAGATGGTTTAAATCAGGAATAGGCAGTTCAAAAATAGTGTTTTTAAGGTAAGGCCACAAAAAGAAATCACACGGCGTAATATCACATGACCTCGGTGGAAATTCATGTTCAGCATTGAGACTTATTAGTCGATTTTGGAAAACTTCCCTCAACATATTCATCGTCTCGCCTGCCGTATGTGCCCTTGCGCCATCTTGTTGAAAGTAAAAGTTTGTAATTTCGTTTTCTTCCAGCTGGTTAACAAAAGGAGCGATAATTTCTTCTCTATACCTTTGCGCAGTAAGAGTACCATTAAAAAAAATAGGTCCATAAATCCTCCTTCGATTGAGAGCACACCAAACTCCAATTTTTTGAGCGTGTAGAGGGCCCTCGACAAAAAAGTTATCTGGTTTTTCAGAAGACCACATTCTCATATTCTGTGAGTTTACGTAACCACTTAAATGAAACCAGGCTTCATCAGAAAAAAAGGTGATATTATGAAGTTCACCGTAGTTGTTTAAAAACCATTCACAAAATACAGCCCGTCGCGGAAAATCAACTTCATGAAGTTCTTGCTGACAAGTTAAACGATAGGAGAACAAACGCAAATCTTTTTTTAACACTGTGTGGCAGGTACCGACTGATACTCCCACCATTTGTGATAAAACACGTACAGAAGTTCTTGGCGCATTTTCCATTATTTGTTGGACATTTTCTTTTAATTCTTCAGTCCGCTTTTTAGGTCGGCCGCTTCCTTCTTTTCTTGTTACACTGCCCGTTTCACGAAAAACATTAACACAACGCTGAACTGCACTTTGAAAAATTTTGTACTCAACAACGCCGGGAAATTGATTTTGAAATTCTATGAAACATTCCTCAATAGAATACTTCCATATTCCATCAATCTTGCGTCCATTTCTAAAGTAGGACTCTATGATAAACACTTTTTGTTCTTGAGAAAACACCATTTTAAACGCTTTTTAAAACGAAAATATTCAAATTGATAGCGGCGATATAGCGCTTTGACAGATGACGTTTAAGTTCATTTGCTATACGCTACGCCCTACGTCCAAATTTTCAGAACCAACTTGACCACGTTTTTATTTGAACACTCGTTATTTACGATTGAAAGAAACTACACCATTCTTTCTGCATTTCAGTTATCAATATCGCAAAATCGCAAATATGTGGGGAGGGATTGCGTCATTCGTTAAACCGTAACTTCTACGCCTATGACTTTTTTGAAATATCTAAATATCAGTGTATTTTGTTGAAATATTACATTTACGAAAAAAATGTAAGATTTTTGTATTTTCTTGTATTATATTACTGAAATAAAAAAAAATGTGAATTTGTTTAAGAAAAAGAGTACGATTATGATTGCAGTTTGATGACGGATACGTGGAAAAACGAGACTAACCTTCAAAGTTTCCTGTTACATTTTTTTATTTATTCACAATCACCTTATAATCGGACTTTTATCCACACATATGAACCGTCTAAAGTGATACTTTATCCACTAGTGGAATAAAGTAACTTTATATCACTATAGCCCAGTCATTATAGACATGAAAGAGCCTGTTTCGGGAAAAAAATACTATTAGAAGTTTCTCTGCGGAATATTGTTCGGAAACCTGTTATAAATAAAATATCAACAAATCAACTCGAGGCTAGTTGGGAAACTTTGTTTTAACAGTGGTCAAAGTTATAGAAAAGTGGTTTTTTGACTCACGTAAATAAACTATTATTCATAGTGAAAAAAAGTTTATAGAAAAAAGGTAGGTATTAAATAAGCCTATAAAATGAGAAAAGTCCGATTAAATTCCGATAATTTGTTTATGCACAAGAGCTCAAAAATGGTCGAAAATTGCCGTTTGTTTCAATTGCTAATAATTAATGCAATTTTTATCGCAGACACTTGTAATTCAGGATTTTTGAGGCTTTTTACACCCTTAATAAGTGGTAAAAATTTCAGCCCGAAAGCTTCATTGGTTTGGCGTTAGCGAAATTTGTTATCTAAGGTGATGCTATTTTCAATTTATTTTTCCCAAGCTCACAGGCGTTGTAGGGTTTCGATCATTAGTTGTTTTTGTACCTAAATTTAGTTTTTCAAATTTAATTTGTTTAAAAATGACTGAAAAAATGTTAATATTTATTAAATTGTTAAGCGCGCATGCTCCGCCTCGCTCTCCCCACTCGTTCGCTAGACCAAGTAATAGAACGCATCGCCGCTATCTTCTTTTTCGCAATTAAATAGTTGAATTCACCTTAATGTTAATGTAGGACATGAAAATATAGCTCTTAATGTATACTCTCTCCAAATTTCGGCTCTTAATATTAATAATTAAGGTCACTGCGATTAAATAAATAAAAAAAATTATCTCAGCTTCTAATCAACTTACAACAACGATTTTTTTTTAAATTCGAAGAAAACTAAAGTATAGAGGTTACTATTTTATTTTATAATAATTACCTATCTTAACAATTTAATAAATATTAACATTTTTTCAGTCATTTTTAAACAAATTAAATTTGAAAAATTAAATTATCAGTAAATGCATATGTCAATACAACTATTTAGGTACAAAAACAACTAATGATCGAAACCCTACAACGCCTGTGAGCTTGGGAAAAATGAATTGAAAATAGCATCTTCTTAGATAACAAATTCCGCCAACGCCAAACCAATGAAGCTTTCGGGCTGAAATTTTTATCACTTATTAAGGGTGTAAAAAGCCTCAAAAATCCTGAATTACAAGTGTCTACGATGAAAATTGCACTAATTATTAGCAATTGAAAAAAACGGCCATTTTCGACCATTTTTGAGCTCTTGCGCATAAACAAATTATCCGAATTTAATCGGACTTGTCTCATTTTAAAGGTTTATTTAATACCTACCTTTTTTGTATAAACCTCTTTTCGCTATGAATAATAGTTTTTTTACGCGAGTTAAAAAAACACTTTTCCATAACTTTGACCATTGTTTAAATAAAGTTTCCCAACTAGTCTCGAGTTGATTTTTTGATATTTTATTTATAACACATTTCCGAACAATATTCCGCAGAAAAACTTCTAATAGTATTTTTTTCCCGAAACAGGCTGTTCCATGTCTATAATGACTGGACCATAGAGAGAAGAAAATATTAATATCACCTTTTCTGCTTATTTCTCCCGCATGCCAACAAAAAGAGCGGGTTGTACATTTGAAGCACTGTTAATTTCTGCAGTGGCACGACAGTCACCAGTCAATTTGCCTCCCCTTTTCCGTTTCCCCTTTTTAAATCGACTCCGATTAGCGACTAGATATAAGGGCAACGCATTATAGGGGAACAAGTGTGGATTTTGCCACTCGCTACGCCATAAATAATTTAATAACATAAGAACGATTAAGTTGGTTGAGTTGAAATAAAGTGTGGAATACAGTGTGGAACATATAATACTCAAAGGGACTGTCATATTTAAATTGGATCGAGGAAGCCATGACCCATGTGTCTGTAAACATTTTTTATAACAACAAAACTTGTACATATTATTATTTATATATGTCGTCATTGTTTATACGGGTTTTCCCAAAACATTTATTGCAACTGATGCAAGCGTAATAATTATTTCGTTATCTAAATTAATTTAATCTGCGTGGCTTAAGCAGTTAGAAAGTTGTTTTTTTTCTGTTTCTAAATACCTGCATAGTTGCGAGAAAAGATATTTTCTATTGATTTGGGAAAGGTCAGATTTTAGGAATGATAATTTTCGGTCGCCATGCTACTAGTTCTGTTTTATCCCGTAGACTTCCTATACAGCCCGTATTTTCGCAACTGAACATTTTTGGATCATAGCAAACAATCATTAATTTTCCATGTAGAATCACACCCTTAAATATTTGCATATCACTAAGGAACACCCCGTATTTTTTTTTCTTATTTCTATAAAGATTAGTAAGAGTAGTAGTGCTATTTTGACTTGCCCTATTAGTCGAGGAAATACAAGCACAAAAAGAGCCGAAATCTCCGAAATGTTTCGATCAAGTCGTATCAAGATGGAGTTTTTTGCATTCGCTTTCTAAAATTACGTGGAAAAAATGTAGCAACTTTGTTTTATGTTTTTCGGCCAAATTGCATTTGTGCAGTGCAAAATGCATCCGGAAAAATGCATTTTTTAGTCACTTAGAAAAAATTCATAACTCGGTTAATAATACGTGGAATTGACTCAAATCAGGGTCCTGTGGGTTTTCGAGGTCGCTGATCCCGAATATGACCTTCAAATCGGTCCATCGCCGACATGGAGCTTAGGATTGATGATGAACGTCATCTCCGAGGCTTCTCCTGAATTTCACAATATATTGTAACGAGACTTGAGACCCGGAGGTTTTTCGGGTCGCTGATTCTTAATCTGGCGTCGGCGAGCACCCCCCGGACACCTGGTGCACCGGAACCTAGACATGGACGTCATCTCCGGGAGTTCTCCTGTAAAATTCGCGTAAACGAGCCGAAAATCGGATCAGGGGATTTTTCGGGGCGCTCTTATCGAAATCATCTTATAATATGACGCATGCACGACTGTGAGCCTCCAGGCCGGGGCCCTCGAAAAACTATCTGGGCCTTATACGTCAGTTGACGATGAAAATGATATTTAGTAGAATATTTTCAAATTAAAATAATGGAAACAATGACACTCTCAGATTTCAATATTATGACGTTTTGAGTTTATTATATTTCATATTTTCGATGTATGAGGATTGTCCAATCGAATAACTGTACTCACCTCGGGGGAAATGCGTGGTTTCGGCGATAAATCCGACAAAGAAATGGATTTTCTTTTGTGGGACACCAGCGTTTTTTTCCTGAGTTCCTCCTCCTTCTGAAAGTTCGAAGGCAAGAGTCGTCGCGGCGCGTCAAATAGGTACTCACTAGACCTGGTTTTTCTGCGTTCTGCCTTCTGTTTCTGCTCCCTGTACAGAGCGTTGTTTTTCAGTTCGTCGATCAGCTGAAGCGACACGGAATTTTTCCTTGACAACGCGGTTTTACGGAACACCGAATCATCGTCGTTGTTTCTGTTATCAAGATGTGGCAACTTCTTGGCGGATAATTCGGTTTTTCTTGGAACTTCCGGTGGTTTGGCCGGTCTAGGTCTGTTTACGTCGTCATTGTCCCTCTTTTTTATGTAAAAACTGAACGAACGTCGCGACAACGGCATATTCAACGCGCATAATCACCGTTTTTGACATCCATTCACATGTTTCACTCTAGATAACGAATTAAATTTTATAATTGCTTATCTAAATCATCACCACTAATTTTAGACTCTGATTTGAAATCCGCGCTAGCTGGCAGTGAATCGGGCAATACCAACATAACGAAAACGAACTGGAATGTCACTAGGGGATTTATTTTAATTAGAAAATCTCGAGTGTTATCTGCAATCGCGAATTAATGATATGTTTTCGATCTGGAATGAGATATGAACTTTGTTTTTCGGTTCTGGTGAATCTGGTGATAAATAATTTGCCGAATTTGTCGCAGAGTGTCGGTGAGTCACCTCATTCTCGTCACCAATCGCCGCACTGAGAGAAGTTAGTCGTTGTCGGGATTGTCGGGAATCAAAATGACATAGAGGGTGTTGTCCGGTGTTCAATTCTTTAAAATTTCATTACAATTCAAACAGAAGCGATTCGAATAGCATGTGCGTATAGCGTCTTTTGTTAATTCACACCAAATATCTGGAGCGAACATTAAAAATGGCCAGCTACTATAGGACTTTCATGGACAGCTTCTGGAGCGAGAGGATCTGGCTGCCCCCGAACACCACCTGGGCTGACATAGCCCCCGAGTCTAGCTCGGAGATCCAGCACGCCGACTACAGACACCTGTTCTACCCGCTGCCCATGGCCCTCTTGATGCTGCTCCTCAGATACTGCCTGGAAAAGTAAGTTGGAGGTTATGAGTCGTGTTTCGAGACGTTTCCGGCTTTTTTTCCAGGTATTGGTTCGCCCCCGTCGGCATGTCCCTTGGCATCAAGAACACCAGACCAAAGAAAGCCCCTCAGAACCCCGTGTTAGAGAAAGCTTACACTCATTCGAAGCGGTGGAAGCACAAGGAGGTTCGTAGCAGGGCTTGGAAATAGCGATTGTTTTTTTTTTTGTAAACAAGCGTGTTGTTTTTTTAGATACAAGGCTTGGCGAAGCAGACTGATATGACGGAAAGGCAAGTTGAGAGGTGGTTGAGGTTGCGCAAGGGACAGAACAAGCCTACGATCTTGACGAAGTTCTGCGAGAATTCCTGGAGGTGTTTGTATTATTCCTTTAGTTTTATATACGGCATTACTATACTGTGGGACAAGTCGTGGCTGTGGGACATCAGTGAATGCTGGTAAGCTTGAATTATTGTCGTTATTAGCGTAAATTTCGCAACTGTTAGAGGAGAAACTTTAATTTTTTAACGATTAATTATTTTTGATGGCCGAACATTGTCTAAATGTGTGGAAGACGTCTGCTGCCTCGTTTAGATTTACGTTGGTTTAATGGATGTGTTAATTTCAGTTAGTTAGTGTTGTAAAGTGGATCAAGGTCGGGAACGGAATTGCATGGTAAAGCTGTGCTTTAAGGTTGTTCTTAGTTATGTAATTTGTACAGCATAGATGTTGGAATTGCAAATCACAGTTTATTAGTACTAAATTTTCTTGTTTTAAATTATTATTTAAACTATTGGTGTTGTTTAATTTTTTTTTAAATTGAATGAATTTGGGACTAAAATTTATTTCAAATGCTGTTAGAAGAAAAGGAAAACATTTTTTACATTGTACGACGTACACATGATGATTCCAAGAAGTTTTATTATATGCTTTTAAATTTTTTATCTACATGTGCTTCGCTTATCAGCGCTTGCTAAAGGCTTTTGATATCTAGAGTAATTTAGATATCTCAGTGAGGCTATAAAGTTTTTTATTGTACTATTATTTACAACGTTAGCAAACAATTTTTTTTTATTGCCCTGCTGGTTCTTGGGTTTCATAATTAGCAGGAGAACGCAAGGCGGTTTCTAGGACGGCCTTGCACTTTTTCCATAGTTTTTTGATAAAAAAGTCATCTCTTTTCGCAATGACAGCGTTTTTGCCCCTCGTTTTTGTCGAGCTATAATTGTTTTATATGATTGCTAGAAGTGGCACGATTGTTTACTGCTCTATTCGACGTCATGTTATATAACACTGTTATTTGCATGAATAAAACTCGTCATTTACTATTTACTCGATTATGCAAGACATGATACCAGGAAAGATGAATAACTTGTTTGTTCGTATCATACCTTATTAAGGAATATGATAAGACCTGTTTTACTCAATAAATTGAACAAGAAATTGGCTAAGTTATATCGGCGTGTGCAACAGAGAAATAGTGATAAAAGTCCTTATCAAGTGAAGTCAAACAATGTACTTCGATACCAGACATCTAAGTATGCAAAATATATCCAATCCCACAGACAAGAGTCCTAATTAGCATTGAAAAACGCTAGCAATAGCTAGTAAACAGCAAGTTATTAGTAGTAGTAGTAGTAGTAAAGGGGCGGCCTCAGCCTGGCAATTAGGCCACAAGTGGGCCCTTTTTGCCTACCCCGCCGTCCCATCACCTGACCACTCTCTGCCTCTGACCCTCCTCGAACCTACCCGACGCCCTAATGAACGCCAGGATTTTGGTCCATGGAAGGTCTCTCACCTCAGCCCCTTGCAGCTCTTCAGCACCAAAGACTTTATGTCTTATTCTCCCAAAGGCTGCACACTGTCCCAGAAGGTGGACAGGGGTGTCCTCCCCTTCGCCACATTTCGGGCATAGAGGGTCCTCCTCAATTCCTATTAAGCTTAAATGCCTCCTAAGTCTGCAGTGGCCTGTCAGAACCCCCACCATTTGGTTTAGGGCTCTTCGACTGAGGCTCAGCAGCCATCTTGTCTTGGATTTGCTAGGTCCATGTATAAAACTATGGGCCTGCCTGCATCCTCTATTTCTCCTCCAATCCAGACCTAAAGTTTGATAGGCCCACTTATTGAGGGCCCCATTAATGCTGCCTCGTGTGATACCTAAGATTGGTTCAGGTCCCTGTCCAGGTCCCCTGGACCCAAGACGAGCTAATTGATCCGCCCTCTCGTTACCAGGGATGCCCCTATGGCCTGGGACCCAAACCAACTCTACACAGCTGCTCTAAACAGCAAGTTATTAAATAATTATCCAAAATAATTTTAATTAATGATATTGTATCGAAATGATCGTAAGCGTTTGGAACAGAATCGGATTCAGCTTAAATTGAAACTGTTCATGGTTTTGTTACTGTTTTGTTTATTTTGGATTAATTTAATAAAAGGAGGAAAAGGACTAGAAACACTATATTTTTAGAATTTTATAATTTTTTAATATCTGTTTTAACTTTCCCAAAGGCGTCCATTTTTACTTTATGTGGTGACAGTAGACACACTGATATTTGCAAATTAAATACATACACACCACATGGAAAAATAGTAACATAATTGTTTGTAAAAAAAAATATCAGTCGGATTAGTATTTTTAGTTATTTTTCTACTTATATTATTTTTAAAATAGCAAAAATAATTATTTTAAGTAATAAATTAGTTTTATTTGCAATTAGCAACATATCTATAGTAGGATGGTATTCGATGCAAAGTAGAGCAGAAAATTGTTGGTCTTTCATCAAAGGAAAATCCTGTCATCATTTTTAGGAGGCATAAGATGAACCATTTCAAATTTATCAGAATAAAGAGATTTTTGTAGGAACAGGGTGCCAGACGTGAACTGATCTCTTCATTCCTTCATAATGCATAAAGAAATTATTCGATTTCTAAACCCCTTAAAACCGTATTGCACTGGATCCCTTGACGGGCAATGATTTATTACTTTGCATCGAATATGATCCTACTATACATACATACATACCAATATCAGTTAATATTTATTTAAATAATGAATTTCTCAGTCCTTCATCCACGTTGAAATCAAAAAAAATATTGGTTGATTTATAAAGGTAACAACTGGCAACACTGATAAGCGCTCACATACAAGACGAGGCAAGAGTTTAAGTGCAGTTTCAAAAACAGGGTTCATAGTTTAAAAGTAATATTGGATTCTCATGTTTCTAGGTTTTCCCTGACAAAGAAAATGCAGGTCACTTATAGTTCATTTTTACATACTAATTTTTGTTTATGGATAAAACTTTTTCTAAACCGGACTCCATAATCTTTTTTATCCAAAGAGCCTCTCATAAAGGTTACAAAACCACAAATAATTTTCTCTTTCAAGAACCCCGGGCCTGCATTCACAAAATTTCCGGTACCAAACGTCAAATTCCCTGACTTTTATAAATACTTTTAAAATTCCCTGACTATTCCCTGTTTTTTTTATGAAAAATAATGAATTCCCTGACTTTTCCCGGTTTCCAGACCGCTATGGACCCTGAAAAACAAATTATAAATAGACTTTATTTGATTAAAAAAAATTGTAGTTTATTATTCAGGTATTCTGATATTTTAAATTTGCTCCCTCTGGAATCCCGCGTTAGCGCTGTCTTCCATGGTAATCAACTTAATGCCTCCTATTTATCCTTACTTTTCTATTTTTATTTTCCAATATTGGTATCATTTTGCTTTATTTTGTTTCCTTAGATTTCTCTCTTATAGTCCAGGAAATATAGAGTTGGACGCGACTTTTTGTTTCGGCAAGCTGAATTTATCACCATAGATGCTAAATATTATGTACAATAACATATTAGTTTCCATAGTCATAAAAATGGGGGAAAGATTGTTTACAGGGTGGTTAATTGTATAGTTTTTACGTAAATTCACGTTTTTCGCTTATAACTTTTTTCCGTTCATTTCCACGAGAAAACAGTTAAGTACTTTTTTTTTCGTCTTCAAAAGACCTACAAAACTAGCCTCGAGCGTAAAAAAGTATTGATTAGATCAAAAGTTATAAACAAGAAGTTTATTTATGACTTTTGAATTAAACATTTATAAACTGAGTAACTAAGGTTGCAAATTTGAAATTTAAAAAAAAAGATAGACTTCAATGTATTATGAAATCTGCCAGGAAAAAAATCAGTGCGATTGTGGAAGATCCTCGGGATCGTCCCGACTAATAATTAGTTAACTTGTTTATAAGGCCATAACTTGTAAACTATTCAATTTACCGATTCCAGATTTCGTGTGAGTTATTAGACAGTGATAAGGAATGAGAGGATGCGATGCCAAAACGTTCTGGTAATAATAACGCAGGTTATAGATGTTTTATTCGAAAGTAATAAATAAACTTCTTCTGTTTATAACTTTTGATCTAATCAATATTTTTTGACGCTCGAGGGCTAGTTTTTAGTTCTTTTGAAGACTAAAAAAAGTACTTTACTGTTTTCTCGTGGAAATGAACGGAAAAAAGTTATAAGCGAAAAACGTGAATTTACGTAAAAATTATACAATGAACCACCCTGTAAACAATCTTCCCCCCATTTTTATGACTGTGGAAACTAATATGTTATTGTACATAATAACGAGCGTTCAAATATATACGTGATCGAAGTTGTCTCTGACACATTGGACGTAGGGAGTAGCTTATAGCGACCAACTTAACCTCATTTCTCAACGAGCTGTATAGCAGCTGTCAGTTTCAATAACGTTAATGACTATATAACTTTATTTTAAAGAATAATCGTGATAACAATAACAAACAATTAAAGGAGCTGCGGAAAGTGTCCCCCTCCTTGTTATAACAATAAATTAAAGCAGCTGCTGAAAGTGTCCCCCTCCTTGTTCCAAGCACTTTTCACACCTGTTCCTCAAAGAATTAAAGACATTTTCTAAGATGCTCGGGGTATTGTTAATTTCACGAATCTTGTCTATAAGTCGAGCCTGCAGATGGTTTAAATCAGGAATAGGCAGTTCAAAAATAGTGTTTTTAAGGTAAGGCCACAAAAAGAAATCACACGGCGTAATATCACATGACCTCGGTGGAAATTCATGTTCAGCATTGAGACTTATTAGTCGATTTTGGAAAACTTCCCTCAACATATTCATCGTCTCGCCTGCCGTATGTGCCCTTGCGCCATCTTGTTGAAAGTAAAAGTTTGTAATTTCGTTTTCTTCCAGCTGGTTAACAAAAGGAGCGATAATTTCTTCTCTATACCTTTGCGCAGTAAGAGTACCATTAAAAAAAATAGGTCCATAAATCCTCCTTCGATTGAGAGCACACCAAACTCCAATTTTTTGAGCGTGTAGAGGGCCCTCGACAAAAAAGTTATCTGGTTTTTCAGAAGACCACATTCTCATATTCTGTGAGTTTACGTAACCACTTAAATGAAACCAGGCTTCATCAGAAAAAAAGGTGATATTATGAAGTTCACCGTAGTTGTTTAAAAACCATTCACAAAATACAGCCCGTCGCGGAAAATCAACTTCATGAAGTTCTTGCTGACAAGTTAAACGATAGGAGAACAAACGCAAATCTTTTTTTAACACTGTGTGGCAGGTACCGACTGATACTCCCACCATTTGTGATAAAACACGTACAGAAGTTCTTGGCGCATTTTCCATTATTTGTTGGACATTTTCTTTTAATTCTTCAGTCCGCTTTTTAGGTCGGCCGCTTCCTTCTTTTCTTGTTACACTGCCCGTTTCACGAAAAACATTAACACAACGCTGAACTGCACTTTGAAAAATTTTGTACTCAACAACGCCGGGAAATTGATTTTGAAATTCTATGAAACATTCCTCAATAGAATACTTCCATATTCCATCAATCTTGCGTCCATTTCTAAAGTAGGACTCTATGATAAACACTTTTTGTTCTTGAGAAAACGCCATTTTAAACGCTTTTTAAAACGAAAATATTCAAATTGATAGCGGCGATATAGCGCTTTGACAGATGACGTTTAAGTTCATTTGCTATACGCTACGCCCTACGTCCAAATTTTCAGAACCAACTTGACCACATTTTTATTTGAACGCTCGTTATTTAGTATGTATAGTGATACATTCACCGAAGCAAAAAGTCGTGAAATGGTCATTTCCCAGCTCTTTTTCCTGGCCTATTAGGACATGTTGAAAAAAGATCATAATTTTTGTACTTGTTTATTTTTATTTTTTCAAAAGTGTAATTGTGCGACGCCAATCGATTTTTATCTTCGATTCGTCACAACGACCGCGTCTTGGACGGCCGTAAATAACACGTATGCGTATCTCAAAAGTGGAATGCCCCTAGATAAGCGAGATGCACGCACGGAAAAGACAATTTCGTGAAAATTACCCGTATAAATAAGTTTTTATCGCGACCGTGCAGATAAGAAACGGAATAATCTCAACGGGCTTATCTGGAACAATTGCTTGTACTCGTCGTGTCGAGCGGTGCCAACGCGTTTCCCAACGCCGTGGAAGACCGAGAAAAAGTTCAATTTCCGCGGGTATGTTCGAGAGGCTGAAGAGGGCGAAGTCCTTCGTGGTCAGGACCAAGACGAGGGAGGAGCTGGACCTGTCCGAGAGCTCGCACTTGAGGAGGAACGTGGCCATCAACAGCAGCGTGATCGACCGCCAGAAGAAGCTGACAGCCGCTCGGACCCCTCAGAAAAACGACCCGAACAAGGCGCAGGCCAAGCTCAGCAGACCGACGTCGTCGTCGCACGAGAGGATCTACGACGACAGGCTCATCCTGGAGCAGATACGGAGGATAAATTTCGGGGACTCCAGGAATTCCGCTAGGAACGAGGTGTTGAATTATTACTACGCCAAGAACGGGCAGAAGAAGGATGGCGCCGGGAAAACTGCGAAGGATCAACGTCAAGGCGTCTTGGAAACAAACGAGCGGCGACCGAGGAGGGAAGGGATTGTTAAGAAATAAGTCGCGTGCCTTGTTTCTTTCGCGTTGTGTCGCAATTTGTGTTTAGTTGTAAGGTAATGAGATTTGTTGTGAGTTGCGAGGCGTTTGCAATTCTTAATTCAAGCAGGAGGTTGTAAAATTTTGTCCTGTGTAGAATTTTTGATTGTTGCGCAGACGTCATTTTTTTATAATTGTTGTTACAGTAAGTATTCTTATAGATAATGTTATACAAACACAATATTTGTTTATTTTTCTAAATATATGAGCGTTTATGTTATGTTCCTTATTTATTTGCCCACACATTTTTAACAAAATGTTTTTAGCCCAATCAAATTACATTTTCAGGTCACAAAAAAAATAGTTCAGTAATTGAAAATATGTAAAAACTAGGAAAAATTCCGTAGAATTCAAGGAACTACTTTACCCCACCTGAATTTTTGGGCTTCATTTTTAAAAAGGGCGTCCAAAGTTCGCAAAAAAAACCAGTTTTTTTCATTAAAAAAAACTAAACATTTTGGAAAAACATGTTTCAAACAAAAGTTGTAGGAATTTTTAATACGGATCGAAAAAAGCTTTGTAAATGTACATAAAAAGAAAAAATACACGTAGTTCGTTACGTAGGATCGACATATCACTTCTCTGAAGGAACATTGACGTAACTGTAAATATGTGAAAGAAAAAACTGAAAGAATTGAGGGTTGCTTTCGCTGTACAGCAAGAATAAAACGCTCTCTCAACGGTAATAATAAAGTATTTTATTGAAAACTAATTTGTATAGAAAAATACGTGTTGACGGGGTGAGTGTCGGAGAGTCCCCGTGCGTGGAGTCGGTCGTAGGTATATGAGTACGCATCTGGTCGCCGGCGCCAGCCCGCCGTAGACCCTTCCTGGAAGGTTGGTGCGTCCGGCGGCGCTCTTGACGTAATGCTTAAAAATGCATGCACTTGCGGCATGTGTACCCACAGAATTATGAAATTTGTCATTTAAATGAGGAGAAATTTATTAACAATTCTGTAACTGGAATAAGTGTGGAAACTATCTGTGTATTATAGAATCTGTTAAATAAAAAATGTGTTGGGATTATTATAAACAGAAATTTGAAATTACGTTATTGTTCTTCCGCTTGAGAAGCGATATAGTATATTAGTCTTCTCCCCCACAGCGTGCATCAAGGTGTGGGGCCGAGCAAGCAACATACGGGGCCTATAAAAATGAAGTTTAATGAAAGAAAATGGGACCAATCGTTGCGGACTATTTTTTATATTGAAGTACGATAACGTGTAAATTTCAGTCCTTATTATTGATAAATATATTGATAAAAAAAAATAAAAAATTTCGGTCCCTGTTGGTGATAGGACAGACTTTTTTTAAATTCGTGAAAAAATGTCACCTTTCGAATGGCAGTATCGACAATTTGATACGGATTGAAATCAAAAAGTTAGGTAATCAAAGTTTTATGGCCCCGAAAAAAAAAATCGATTTTTCGTTCGTTTTTTGCGATATTTGAAATCGATTTGAAGCTCGCGCAATATTTGCACATAATAATGTAATTATTAAAGAAAATTTTAAGCCCAACCACGTTCCTAAAGACGTGGCGGCCTATGAATTATGGGGATTTTACAAAAAAGCTTTTTTTTCGAAAAACTCGATTTTTGCGAAAATTATAAAATATTTTTGAATTTTATTTTGCTCACCAAGAACTATCCTTTCACCAAGTTTCATAAAAAATATTTATTTTTGAGAGACTGAGATAACTGCTATTTTGAAAAAATTGCGATTTTTAGCGTTTTTTTTTGCAATAACTAATTAATTTATTTATCGATCAAAACCGATTTGGGCTTATTCGATCTGTATTCAAAATTCCTACAACTTTGGTTTGAAACATGTTTTTCTAAAATGTTTAGGTTTTTTTTATAAATAAAAAAAAACTGTTTTTTGCGAACTTTTGCCGCCATTTTGAAAATAAAGCCCAAAAATTCAGGTGGGGTAAAGTAGTGCATTGAATTCTAGGGAATTTTTCCTAATTTTTACATATTTTCAATTACTGAACTATTTTTTGGCAAAAAAATTAGGTAATTTCGATAATTTGATTGGACTATTTATAGTAACCAAGTTAGTGTCAAAATCAGAATTTTATTTAAAATTTTTTTAAATAAACTCCAAGTCTTAATTGATATATTAAAACGAAATTTGGGTTTTTTGACGTGATACATTAAAATTTCCTCATAATGTTGGCATACATTCTAGAGGGCGCCACTTATGTGGTCTTGAACTTTTGTAGTTCAATTTTTTGCTAGATACTGTACCTTATTTTCTGATAGCAACATCTCTTTTTCCATCGTTCTTACATCAAAACGGTATACCTTCTTAACGTTGCTAGGATTCACCAATCTTGAGATATTTGCATTTAAAAGATTCAACAATTTAAAGGTTTAAACTCACACTGTACTCGTAGATATATTTTATCAAAGTAGTCCTGCATATAAAAACAAAAACAATGAAAAATGCTTTCAAAACTAATTTATTCCAAACATGTCACTTAATTAGTGTTGGAATACCATTTTGATGTAAAAGTAATGGGAAGAGATATTGCCAGCACAAAATAATAAAAATACAGTGTGTAGCAAAAAATGTGTTAACTATATAAAAGTTCTAAGAGGTGGCGCCCTCTAGAATGCCTGAAAAAATTATGGGGAAATTGAATTTTTCATATCAAAAAACCCTGGGATATCAAATTTCATTTAAATACATCAATTAGCTCGGATGTTATTTAAAAAAATTTGAAAATAAAATTCTGTAACACTGTTACTATAAACTTTTGGACCAAGATAAGTTTGTTCAGATCACATTATTGTGATGTCACAAATCACCTTTTACTCTGTACAATTCATTTTGGGACACTATAAAATTTGAATCTTGTCACAATTGGAGGGCTCAGAAGCCAATCAGTGTAAATCACCGAATATAGAAAATGAGAAAATTGGCTATTTGTAAAACTTGTTGTAACAAAATAAAGATTCCCGTAAAGATACTAATAATTATTTTTATTGAGATAAAGCGTTTCATAAGTTTCAACTTTAAGAAGACACCTTCAATATGTAACTCAATTTTCAGAGAAAAGTGACACACAAAACCAGTTTTATTTTGTTTAGCCAGCCGATTTATTGTAACAAGTAAAACCTAATCATGGAAATAGTGAATCGTAACAATTTCTTAACCGTAAACCTGCTACATTTTTTAATTCTTGATGAAATAAAAATGTCCAAACTTGTGATGATAATTTTTATCCTAAAAGTTGGTAGCCTTAAATTTAGCCAATAAATGAGCCAATTTATTGTAACAAGTACTACGGGAGTACAGTATTGTAACGATTTCTTGACCGATTTATTGTGTGATGTGGTAAATGTAAAACTTGTTCTACATTTATTTATTTTTGACTCGATGAATTGTCACTTATAATGTCGCTGGTCCATAAATTATATCCGGAAACTTTTTCAAGGTCATGGATACTTTAAAAATCCTGAGTCGAAGACGAGAGATAATTATTTAAAAATATTCGTAACTAAGAAAAAATTTCCCAGAATAATTTCCGCATGTGCGGTTTTCGGCAAGAAAATTTCACACCAAAATTTACCAAAAATCGTTATATATAAGTTGTCAAATGAAGCAATTAACAATTATTAAAAAAAAATTAAATTTAAAAACTTTATAATACAAACCTGATTTATTGTCATTTTCGACCACTTCGTTGTAAAAATATAAATTGTTTGTGTACTACTGATACTGGGTCTCTCTTTTTTTTGTAGTTGCACGGTTTTCAGTACGCTTTTCGATTTGACAGTGCTAAATAATTCGTACAGTAGTGCGTAATATCATTATCGATTTGCTGTTGCTTTGCGCAATAAAAATGGCACATGTTTATGAAAACAATGAACTAGTGGACATAATGTCAACTTACGGGGAGTGTCGACAAAATGCAGCCACAGCATGTCGCTTGTACGCGGAAAGGTTTCCTTCACGAAATCATTCGGCTCCGCGGATGTTTGTAAATTTAGTTATACGACTCCGCGACACACGGTATTTAAAGGAACAACGAGGAGATTTCACTGGAAGACCTTCTCCACGCGAAATGATGGAGATCGAGGAAGAAATTTTAGAAATTGTCGAAAACGACACATCGAATTTTTTTTATGACTTCTACTGGCTGTTAAAATAAATAACTCAACTTTGAGAACACCCTGTATAAATTGTGACAATTACTTTAAAATTATTGGTCAAGTACAACACAACCATGATTAAGTCGGGCTCAAACTAGATTCGTTATTTTCAGGAATGGGTTTCCGCACCAATCGGTGACCAGCGACATCTGGTGGTACTACATGGTCTCGTTATCCTTCTACTGGTCCCTGTGCGTCAGCCAGTTCTTTGACGTTAGGCGGAAAGACTTCTGGCAGATGTTCATCCACCACATCGCCGCCATACTCCTGATGTCCCTCTCCTGGATGGTCAACGTCTTCCGCATAGGCTGCCTCGTCCTGGTGGTGCACGACAGCGCCGACATATTCTTAGAGGTGAGTTAGCGTCACTTTTTTTCATCAAACGAGTCGATTGCATGTTTGTTTTAGGGCGCAAAGATGGCGAAGTACGCCGGGTATCAGAAATTGTGCGACGCCATTTTCGCTATTCTCACCGTCCTTTGGATCCTGACCAGGCTGGTGATCTATCCGTTCTGGATAATTCGCAAGTAAGTGGATGGATTTTTTTTGTAATTCTTAAGCTCGCCCAAACTCGACCTCATTTCGTTCCATCCTAGTACGATCCCACTAGAAAAATTAAAGTTTTAATCGTTAATATCACAAATTTTAAAATTGGAAATAATTTGAAAGTATTTTCGACGGCAGTGCTGATAAAAATTACTAACAGACTTGATCAAGCTGAGCATCATGTTGTAAAAAAAAAATTGTGCGACATTGGAAAAAATTAACCGCTCTTGCGGTTTCCTTTTTGCTCTTTCCGTTTTGCTCTTATCGCATCTAACGGGATGATATACATTTTATATCCCATCATTCCTCTCCTCCGCCGCCGCGAGTTCCCGTTCCAGAATCCCCCTCCATATCCATAAAGAACGGAACCCCGAACCCGTCTCACGAAGCACGCCGATTTTTGCAGCACATCGATCGACGCCCCGAAGGTCGTGCCCATGTTCCCCGCCTACTACATCTTCAACAGCCTGCTGATCCTGCTGCTGGTGCTGCACTGCTTCTGGACCTACCTGCTGTTGAAGATAGCGTACAACTCGCTGAAGGCCGGTCAGATGGAGGGGGACATCCGTTCGAGCAGCGACGACTACAGCGAGGAGTCCAAGTCCCAATGATGACTAAGACTCCTAGCCAAATAGCCGTAGTTGTTTGTGTTTCGCGTCCGGGGCCCCGTCCGACGCGAGGCCGTCTGCGACTTTCGTCCCTAGGATAGGATTTGCCCCGGGCGGCCCCCCCAAAGATTATTATTTATTGGATCGGATGTTGCAGCTTGTCGTCGTCGTCATGACGTCCATCGAGGAGCACGGGCCGAGGTGGCGACGTTCACTCGGCTTTCATTATTAATTCATTTAGTGTCGTTNACCATTTTAAACGCTTTTTAAAACGAAAATATTCAAATTGATAGCGGCGATATAGCGCTTTGACAGATGACGTTTAAGTTCATTTGCTATACGCTACGCCCTACGTCCAAATTTTCAGAACCAACTTGACCACGTTTTTATTTGAACGCTCGTTATTTAGTATCTATAGTGATCCATTCAGCTTGCCGAAGCAAAAAGTCGTGAAATGGTCATTTCCCAGCTTTTTTTCCTGGCCTATTAGGACATGTTGAACAAAGATCATAATTTTTGTACTTGTTTATTTTTATTTTTTCAAAAGTGTCATTGTGCGACGCCAATCGATTTTTATCTTCGATTCGTCACAATGACCGCGTCTTGGACGGCCGTAAATAACACGTATGCGTATCTCAAAAGTGGAATGCCCCTAGATAAGCGAGATGCACGCACGGAAAAGACAATTTCGTGAAAATTACCCGTATAAATAAGTTTTTATCTTTACCGTGTAGATAAGAAACGGAATAATCTCAACGGGCTTATCTGGAACAATTGCTTGTACTCGTCGTGTCGAGCGGTGCCAACGCGTTTCCCAACGCCGTGGAAGACCGAGAAAAAGTTCAATTTCCGCGGGTATGTTCGAGAGGCTGAAGAGGGCGAAGTCCTTCGTGGTCAGGACCAAGACGAGGGAGGAGCTGGACCTGTCCGAGAGCTCGCACTTGAGGAGGAACGTGGCCATCAACAGCAGCGTGATCGACCGCCAGAAGAAGCTGACAGCCGCTCGGACCCCTCAGAAAAACGACCCGAACAAGGCGCAGGCCAAGCTCAGCAGACCGACTTCGTCGTCGCACGAGAGGATCTACGACGACAGGCTCATCCTGGAGCAGATACGGAGGATAAATTTCGGGGACTCCAGGAATTCCGCTAGGAACGAGGTGTTGAATTATTACTACGCCAAGAACGGGCAGAAGAAGGATGGCCCGGGGAAATCTGCGAAGGATCAACGTCAAGGCGTCTTGGAAACAAACGAGCGGCGACCGAGGAGGGAAGGGATTGTTAAGAAATAAGTCGCGTGCCTTGTTTCTTTCGCGTTGTGTCGCAATCTGTGTTTAGTTGTAAGGTAATGAGATTTGTTGTGAGTTGCGAGGCGTTTGCAATTCTTAATTCAAGCAGGAGGTTGTAAAATTTTGTCCTGTGTAGAATTTTTGATTGTTGCGCAGACGTCATTTTTTTATAATTGTTGTTACAGTAAGTATTCTTATAGATAATGTTATACAAACACAATATTTGTTTATTTTTCTAAATATATGAGCGTTTATGTTATGTTCCTTATTTATTTGCCCACATTTTTCAACATAATGTTTTATAGTAACTGAGCTAATGTCCAAAATCGGAATTTTATTTTCAATTTGTTTAAATAACCTTCCAAGTAATTGATGTATTTAAACGAAATTTAGTTTCTCGGTTTTTTTTTTACGTGATACATTCAAATTTCCTCATAATTTTGACATACATTCTAGAGGACGCCACTTACGTCGTCTCCTTGTACTTTTGTAGTTCATAAATTTCGTGCTAGACACTGTACCTTACTTTCTGATAGCAACATCTCTTTTTCCATCGTTCTTACATCAAAACGGTATACCTTCTTAACCATCCGTTGCTAGGAATTAACATTCTTGAGATATTTGCATTTAAAAGAATCAACAATTTAAAGGTTTAAACTCAAAAATTGTTAACTATAAAAGTTCTAAGAGGTGGCGCCCTCTAGAATGTATAAAAAAGTTATGAGGAAATTGATTTTTTTTTATCAAAAAACCCTGGGATATCAAATTTCATTTAAATACATCAATTAGCTCGGAGGTTATTTAAAAAAATTTGAAAATAAAATTCTGTAACACTGTTACTATAAACTTTTGGACCAAGATAAGTTTGTTCAGATCACATT
The DNA here is from genome assembly GCF_000390285.2 of Anoplophora glabripennis. Lineage (NCBI taxonomy): Eukaryota > Metazoa > Arthropoda > Insecta > Coleoptera > Cerambycidae > Anoplophora > Anoplophora glabripennis. The sequence goes on along the minus strand of NW_019425991.1, from coordinate 554,138 downwards.
ATTGTGATGTCACAAATCACCTTTTACTCTGTACAATTCATTTTGGGACACTGTGTATAAAATTTGAGTCTTGTCTTACAATTGAAGGGCTCAGAAACAAATCAGTGTAAATCACCGAATATAGACAATGAAAAAATTGGCTATTTGTAAAACTTATTGTAACAAAATAAAGATTCCCGTAAAGATACTAATAATTATTTTTATTGAGATAAAGCGTTTCATAAGTTTCAACTTTAAGAAGACACCTTCAATATGTAACTCAATTTTCAGAGAAAAGTGACTTACACAAAACCAGTTTTATTTTGTTTAGCCAGCCGATTTATTGTAACAAGTAAAACCTAATCATGGAAATAGTGAATCGTAACAATTTCTTAACCGTAAACCTGCTACATTTTTTAATTCTTGATGAAATAAAAATGTCCAAACTTGTAATGATAATTTTTATCCTAAAAGTTGGTAGCCTTAAATTTAGCCAATAAATAGGCCAATTTATTGTAACACGTTCTACGGGAGTACAGTGTAACGATTTCTTGACCGATTTATTGTGTGATGTGGTAAATGTAAAACTTGTTCTACATTTATTTATTTTTGACTCGATGAATTGTCACTTATAATGTCGCTAGTCCATAAATTATATCCGGAAACTTTTTCAAGGTCATGGATACTTTAAAAATCCTGAGTCGAAGACGAGAGATAATTATTTAAAAATATTCGTAACTAAGAAAAAATTTCCCAGAATAATTTCCGCATGTGCGGTTTTCGGCAAGAAAATTTCACACCAAAATTTACCAAAAATCGTTATATATAAGTTGTCAAATGAAGCAATTAACAATTATTAAAAAAAAAATGAAATTTAAAAACTTTATAATACAAACCTGATTTATTGTCATTTTCGACCACTTCGTTGTAAAAATATAAATTGTTTGTGTACTACTGATACTGGGTCTCTCTTTTTTTTGTAGTTGCACGGTTTTCAGTACGCTTTTCGATTTGACAGTGCTAAATAATTCGTACAGTAGTGCGTAATATCATTATCGATTTGCTGTTGCTTTGCGCAATAAAAATGGCACATGTTTATGAAAACAATGAACTAGTGGACATAATGTCAACTTACGGGGAGTGTCAACAAAATGCAGCCACAGCATGTCGCTTGTACGCGGAAAGGTTTCCTTCACGAAATCATTCGGCTCCGCGGATGTTTGTAAATTTAGTTATACGACTCCGCGACACACGGTATTTAAAGGAACAACGAGGAGATTTCACTGGAAGACCTTCTCCACGCGAAATGATGGAGATCGAGGAAGAAATTTTAGAAATTGTCGAAAACGACACATCGAATTTTTTTTATGACTTCTACTGGCTGTTAAAATAAATAACTCAACTTTGAGAACACCCTGTATAAATTGTGACAATTACTTTAAAATTATTGGTCAAGTACAACACAACCATGATTAAGTCGGGCTCAAACTAGATTCGTTATTTTCAGGAATGGGTTTCCGCACCAATCGGTGACCAGCGACATCTGGTGGTACTACATGGTCTCGTTATCCTTCTACTGGTCCCTGTGCGTCAGCCAGTTCTTTGACGTTAGGCGGAAAGACTTCTGGCAGATGTTCATCCACCACATCGCCGCCATACTCCTGATGTCCCTCTCCTGGATGGTCAACGTCTTCCGCATAGGCTGCCTCGTCCTGGTGGTGCACGACAGCGCCGACATATTCTTAGAGGTGAGTTAGCGTCACTTTTTTTCATCAAACGAGTCGATTGCTTGTTTGTTTTAGGGCGCAAAGATGGCGAAGTATGCCGGGTATCAGAAATTGTGCGACGCCATTTTCGCTATTCTCACCGTCCTTTGGATCCTGACCAGGCTGGTGATCTATCCGTTCTGGATAATTCGCAAGTAAGTGGATGGATTTTTTTTGTAATTCTTAAGCTCGCCCAAACTCGACCTCATTTCGTTCCATCCTAGTACGATCCCACTAGAAAAATTAAAGTTTTAATCGTTAATATCACAAATTTTAAAATTGGAAATAATTTGAAAGTATTTTCGACGGCAGTGCTGATAAAAATTACTAACAGACTTGATCAAGCTGAGCATCATGTTGTAAAAAAAAAATTGTGCGACATTGGAAAAAATTAACCGCTCTTGCGGTTTCCTTTTTGCTCTTTCCGTTTTGCTCTTATCGCATCTAACGGGATGATATACATTTTATATCCCATCATTCCTCTCCTCCGCCGCCGCGAGTTCCCGTTCCAGAATCCCCCTCCATATCCATAAAGAACGGAACCCCGAACCCGTCTCACGAAGCACGCCGATTTTTGCAGCACATCGATCGACGCCCCGAAGGTCGTGCCCATGTTCCCCGCCTACTACATCTTCAACAGCCTGCTGATCCTGCTGCTGGTGCTGCACTGCTTCTGGACCTACCTGCTGTTGAAGATAGCGTACAACTCGCTGAAGGCCGGTCAGATGGAGGGGGACATCCGTTCGAGCAGCGACGACTACAGCGAGGAGTCCAAGTCCCAATGATGACTAAGACTCCTAGCCAAATAGCCGTAGTTGTTTGTGTTTCGCGTCCGGGGCCCCGTCCGACGCGAGGCCGTCTGCGACTTTCGTCCCTAGGATAGGATTTGCCCCGGGCGGCCCCCCCAAAGATTATTATTTATTGGATCGGATGTTGCAGCTTGTCGTCGTCGTCATGACGTCCATCGAGGAGCACGGGCCGAGGTGGCGACGTTCACTCGGCTTTCATTATTAATTCATTTAGTGTCGTTTCATGATTTTTTTTCTAGTTCGAATCGCGCGTACATTCCAGTTGAAGGTGTACCCCGTCAGACATCACAGATTTTTTACGGTTTCGGCGGTGATACAGTTGGAAGATGTTGCATTTGATCGTAGCTTAATTTGTTAAAACGTGAAGTATTTGATTTTTGTTTCTCGAAGTGAATGTCTCTGTTTTCCATTCTTTGTATGTTGAGTACAAAACTAAATTTTAATGTTTGCTTTTTGTATGTAATAAAAATCATGTTTCTATTAACTGCGTCTCTGTGATTTGATGCGAAACACGTCACAAAGGGATTTTTAGACTTCAGCTGTCAAAATTACCACAAAATTGATTCCTTCATAATGCATCAGACATCACACATGTTTTATGGTTTCAGTGGTAATACAGGGTGTTTCGCATAAGAAACGACACAGAGCAGGAGCAAAATATGGTGATTTAGGAGGCCTGGAAATTGTTTCCATATATCCTTCTGTATGGGGCATTCCACGCCAAATCAAAAATGGTATTCATCAAGAAATTTTTGTTTTTTCGAAAATTTAAAAAAAACAGTGGATAGGTCCAGATAATTTTGATCTATTTTTTTTCAAAAAGTACATCTAAAAACCAAAATTTTGAAAAAAAATGTCCCGATAACTCAATTTTTGAAAAAGTTATAGATATTTAAAAAAATGAGTTATCGGGACGTTTTTTTCCATTATTTCTTTCCTATATTTTATTTTCAATTTTGAGATTCTTTATACATTTTCAAAAATGTTGTTATGTGGAATAAGCTAAATTTGAAAAAAAATATTTTTTGAATCAATAAAAAAAATAGAAAACGAGAAAAACCCTGAAAAAATATGGGGATTTATAAAAAATGTCAGTTTTTAATAAGAAAAAAAAATAAAAAAGAAATGTCAAGAAATTTTCGTTTTTTTTTCTAAAATTGAAAAAAAAGATAGGTCTAAATAATTTTGATATATTTTTTTTCAAAAATACATTTAAAAACAAAAATTTAAAAAAAAAAACATCCTGATAACTTAATTTTTGAAAAAGTTAGTTATTTAAAAAAAAGCTATTTTTTTTCAAAAAGTACATCTAAAATCCAAAATTTTGAAAAAAACTATTTTCAAAAACTAATAACTTTTTGAGTTGGGTGAAAAATTTGAAAAAATTCTGAAAGGTTTTCAAAGGGGTAGAAAACAATAAAAAAGTCTGGGCCAAATCGGCCATTTTTAACCCTGACCCCTTTCGATTTGGCTGAAACTTTTTTATTGTTTTCTACCCCATTGAAAACAGAATTTTTTCACCCAACTCAAAAAGATGAATTTTTGAGATTTTTTTTTAAATAACTCAAAAATTGAGTTATATGGACGTTTTTTTCTCAAAATTTTGGGTTTTACATGTACTTTTTGAAAAAAAATAGATCAAAATTATCTGGACGGTTCACGGACTGGTTATTCACGGTTTTTTTCAATTTTCGAAAAAAAAAAACTAAAATTTCTCGATGATTACCATTTTTTAATTCTTTTTTCTTCTTATAAAAAAACACATTTTTTATGAATCCTGAAATTTTTTCAGTGGTTTTTTTGTTTTCTATTTTTTTATTGAAAAAAAAATTTTCGAATTTAGCTTATTTCACCTACCATTTTGAAAATTTTTGAAAATGTATATAGAATCCCAAAATTGAAAAAATTTGTTCTATACAGCTGATGACAATTTCAAAAAGTCAAAAGAGGATGGTTTCAAAATAATTTATTTGAGTTCAAATGTGTTGCATGTCTTTTTTTAAAGCCCACCGTTCATCCAAAAATGCCAAAAATGGACCAAATAGAAACTTTTTTCATTTTCTTTTTTTGGATGTAGTTTTTGAAAAAAATACAAAGAATTATTTAAAAGGATCTATTTTTTTCTTAACTTTTTCAAAAAAAATCGAAATTTTTTTCAGTTATTTCTTTCATATATTTCTTTTCAATTTTGGGATTGTATATACTTACATTTTCAAAAATTTTCAAAATGGTATGTGAAATAAGCTAATTTTGAAAAATAATTTTTTTTTCATTCGTTAAAAAAATAGAAATCAAAAGAACCACTGAAAAAATTTGAGGATTTATAAAAAATTTCAGTTTTTTTAAAAAAAAAAAAAAAGATAAATAAATAAACAGATAGATAAAACAGTGATAGGTTTTCATCAAACGTGAATATTAGGATTGGGAAAATAAAATTGTATCTAAAGAATTAACAATACAGAATTTCAAAGGAAATTTAATGCTCTACAAAAAAGGTCTCTTAACATTTTTGCATAAATTTACTCCTTCAAAAGTTATTCACGATCGAGTAGAAGTAAAAATCAAATTTTTTTTTTTTTGTTTGTTTTGGGCCCATTTTTTTTTTCACTCGGTGGAACTAAGTGATATACATCATCGACAACTATTATTCTACCAATATAATTAAAAATATCCAAAATTCATATTTAATAAAAGTTTCAGGCGAATAAAAATCATACTTGACATTGGCATAAAGCCAAAATCATTTCAAAATTTGAACAATTTTTTTTATCGTAAGTTGCACCATCTACCGGCATAAAGTGAAAGCACTACCTATAAATTCCCTAAGTGTATGCAACCTTATATACAGAAAATTATGGAATACGTAAACCGCTTTCATTTCATCTCAACCTTGAGTCAGGATCAGATAAACACGAACTAGATCCATGAATCCAATTTCGAAGAGAACAGAATTTTGTTTACTGTTGACATTTCGTTTGATTATAAACATCTATTCTTTTGTGCATAAATAATATAAAAATAGTAACTGCCTTCTCAGGGAAAAAAAGAGAAAAGGGGATTACCGATCTTGATAATTGATCTGACATGATCCGGAAATAACAAAACAGCTACGAACGTGATTTTAGGATCACAACGCGTTTAGATCCGGCAACCGCTAGTATTTGTTTTACACACTTGGTCACTTTGTTAATCCATTTTCAGTACAGTTCTGACCAAGTTCGTTTTTTTTAAACAAGTGAACAAACCAAAATATGACCCCCCTTTCCGATCTAACCTAGCCTAATATCGTGGTTAGTAAGTGAACAAGATAACCGAACAAAACATAACCTACAAATAATAATAATCATAAATCTAAATAACAAAAATAAGCCGTTGATAATGGATATGTGTTCATCCTATGAAGATGTGTATGTTGATTGTAAGTATGTTGGCCACAGTATGATTGACAACAACAACCTAATTAAACTGAAATTGAACAGACGTCAAAATTTAATATGGAGTAGATGTGTGTTTTATTTAACCTACAGTTAGTTCAAATCACGGTCACTTCTAGTTTGGTCAATATGACCAAACTGAACTAACCAAGTGTTAAAACAAATGCAGCTATTGCGTGCAACAAAACATAACCAAACAAAAATAACAAAATAGTGACAGGACGTTATTTTTTAGATTTTTTAGTCGGCTTCACTTTAATTTTTTCTGTTTACGTACAATTTCAGTCCCGTTGGGGATAAGGGGATGGCGCTTGAGGTAGAAGGTATAATACTCTTGTTTAGAAGTTTTAAAACTAATAATGATTGGGTATCGAACCGAAATGTGTTGTTTTCTTTTATGTTTGTAAAATTCTTGGGGCTTCCTACTAGAATTTAAAGTAAGTTACAGCCAGAGTTTTTATTATACTTTTACTTCTCTAAGAACGTGTTTATTTTTTTAATTAATGGTACTGTTATTATTCTTCCTGTATTCGCTCAAATTCTTAAATTAATTCTTAAATCTTTCAACATTTGCAATGCTCGGAAAATCTCCTGCAACTCATCGAATTTTTCAATTTGGCCTTGTTCTTTTATTCCTCGTTTTATTGTTATGAATTCCATCGATGTATTACGATTGGTCTGTTTAAAAAATTCTGATCTCTTATTAGCTCTATGGAATCCATCACATCGAAATGATGAATAAAAGTACAAAAGAACACGGCCTTTATGCTTGATTTCACTTGTTTTTCATTAATGGATATTGAAAGAACCTATGATTTTTATAAAATTTGAAATCATACAATACAATACATAATTTTCTGTGTATTTTGGTATAGTGTTTACGAAGACAATTGAAACCGTATAAAAACTAAAAGTCGACATCTCTTTATTGTGCAAGTTGGCATCTCTTTGTTGTGCCCAGGCAGTCCGGAAACAATAAAGAGATGCCGACTTTTAGTTTTTATACGGTTTCAACTATCTTCATAAACACTATAACTAAAGATTGATGAAATCTACCTAAAAATAATGATATTTTTTTTAAACAAAATTTTAAGACACGTGATAATTGGCGATTCAATTTTTATATTATTTAACAGTATTAGTTAATATTTAACGAAACATTGAAAAAATATAGATTTTTTAAAAGATCGTTGAAAATATTCAAGTTCTTTTGTCCACGTTGACACCAAAAAATATGGCGACTTCAAAACAACATGTTGCAAACTTCTTCAGTTTTAGTTAATTTTAATTGATTGTGTATTGAAATTTTAATAAAAATTTCTGTCCTGCCTTTACTGATAAACTTAGTGAGAAAATAAACTTTGAAGTTGCGGCTCGTTTTTAGTTAATTTGACATAAAACGATTTTTTTCAAATGAATTCATATTTTTTGTTGTAAATAATACGTACTTTAATGCATAAGTCAAATGGCCACCGAAGTCCTTCTTCCAGAAAATGTGGAAGATATTTCGTTGTATTTCAGATAAAGAAATTCTCCCGTAGGGAGGTCATAGACGTCATCCAGGACTTTATCCATGGAGAAGGGGTATGGATAAGTTCTCTAGAGACAACAGTTTTTCCATCGTCGAGCACCAGAATGGAGGAGTGCCAGAGGATATTCGATATTCGTACAGCCCCACACAGGCCCGATGCGCTTGAGGAATTTCTACAGGACATTTTTGAAGAGGTTCTCCCAGGGACCCCGATGTGGGCCAAAGGTAGATAATATTTTACGACCGAGCATTTTTTTTTAGTTTACAGTGAGATGCGCCAATATCCGATCCAACTACGGAGGGTTTTTGATGATATCTCAGAACCGTTTCAGATATAGAATTTAAATTTCGTACACGTATTGTCATTGATTTTTACTACTTTTGAGCGCTAATTTAATTTTTATTCTTATGACAGTGGCGGAAATTTTAGGATTGCGTCGGGTTCTTTTGGCAACAATTTTTACGACTGGGAAAATTGGCATTTTGAAAGCCTATTTTAATCCGCCAATGTTTTATTGCGGATCCATGTTAATAACAACTTTTTTTCTTAAAATGAGGCAAAGAATCACACCCTTCATTTTCCTCAACTATTAGCGAAACACACTGTATACAGGCTGTTACAAATTCAATTTTTATATGCAACGTTTCATCTTTCCATAACCATCATCAACTTGTTATCAACACTATTTTAAATACGACCCTGAAAATTTTATTACATTTTTTTCAAGCCTTCATGACCCCCAATACTGTACTGTCTCAGCCCGACCCAGATTCAGACGTTTTGCCTCGATAAATTCATCGTAATATAAAAAGAACCCAAAAACTTACGAATATACAGGGTGTTCCATTTAAAAAATTGAAGCTCCGCAATATACCATCTTTTTGGGTCACCCTGTATATTTGAAAATAAAATGATTAAACGCATCTTTTTAAGCAAAAAACTATTTCTATATAACATTTCTTTCTATCTCGACTAGTTTCCGAGATAATGCCTGTCGAGATAGCTCTGAAACACCCTGTATACTGAGCTTTTATACAATACAAGCTACGCGACCGTCAAACTTACCCAACATTACACGGAAATTCCCTAAATCTTGGCATCACCAATATTAATGACTTGTTTACAATGAACAATGACGAACAGTTACATTTACACATGAGAGATAATGCAATCGCCGATTGGTGTGATTTTTCACGAGATTTTGTTCAACTAATCAGCGACCGCATTATCTCTCAAGCGCAAACGTAACGGTTCGTCATTGTTCATTGTAAACGAATCATTAATATGCTAAGATTTAGGGCATTTTCGTACCTTGTTGTGTCACAAGACTTGGCTCTGTATATGGGGCGTTCCACGCCAAATCGGACGGTTCGAAAAATTTAAATTTTCGATTTCCTTAATTTTTCTATATTTTTTAGTACCCCTCAAAAAAGCCTTTCTGGTAAATTTTCAGATTTTTTTGATTACTTGTTCAAAAGATATAAAATTTTCAAAAAAACGCTCTTTTTTTGGTTTTTTGATCATAACTTTCTTAATAATGGTACAAATTAAAGCTTTTTTTTTATAAAAATATTTGTTTTTATATGGGCTTTACAGATAAAAATACAAAAGAAATAAATATTCAGTGTTTTTGATTAAGATTTTTAAGTTTGAAATTTTAAATCGTGTTTTTGAAAGTGAGTGTATCTTTCGATTTTTGTGAAAATTTTTTATTTCAAACTACTATTCTTTTAACAACTTTTAGGACCGGTCCGGTCATGGGCCCTCCATAATTACTATTTTTTTTTATTTTTGAAATTAAAAAAAAAAAGTTTTCTGTATAAATCATTATAAGTACCGATTTTTGTTTACTTTTTTTACTTATTTTAAATTAATTTGAATACTTTTTAATTATTAATAGGTGTTTAAAATCAATAAGTAAATCGTTGTCTATTTATAAACAATGATAACAAACGTTCTTATTTATTTTCGTGTTCTTTTAAAAATTGTTTCAAAATTATTTTATCAATGCTATTTTTTGTTGCAAAGTATTTTTTTTATTTAAATAATAGTATCTCTATGAATTTCTATTCAATTTAAAAAGAGTCGCACATCTTATGATTATTATTGATGTCAAATTTTCACCTGAGAAACACTATTTAGATGCAAAAGAAAAATTAAATTTGCGATACAATATAGCTAAGTCAATCATTGGGACCCAAAAATTTCATTCAATCTTTCCAAGGAGCTATGGAAATTCTAGTTTACAAAATAATATTTTGTGCCTTGGAATGATTGAATGAAATTTTGGGTTTGTTTGGGTTTGGCTGTATTGTAACGCAAATCTAATATTTCTTGCATCTAAATAGTATTTCTCAGCTGAAAATTTGACAGCAATATTCATAAGATGTGCGACTCTTTTTAAATTTGATAGAAATTCATAAAGATACTATTGTTTAAATAAAAAAATACTTTGCAACAAAAAATAGCATTGATAAAATAATTTTTAAATAATTTTTAGAAGAACACGAAAATAAATAAAAACGTTTGTTATAATTGTTTATAAATAGACGTTTAATTATTGATTTTAAACACCTATTAATAATTAAAAAGTATTCAAATTAATTTAAAATAAGTAAAAAGAGACAAAAATCAGTACTTATTTATAGTGAATTTTTTTTAATTTTCAAAAATCAAAAAAAAAAATAGTAATTATGGAGGGCCCACGACCGGACCGGTCCTAAAAGTTGTTAAAAGAATAGTAGTTTGAAATAAAATATTTTCACAAAAATCGAAAGATACACTCACTTTCAAAAATACGATTTAAATTTCAAACTCAAAAATCTTAATCAAAAACACTTTGAATAATTTTTTTGCATTTTTATCTGTAAAGGCCATCTGAAAACAAAGATTTTTATAAAAAAAGCTTTAATTTGGACCATTATTAAGAAAGTTATGATCAAAAAACTAAAAAGAGCGTTTTTCTTGAAAATTTTATAACTTTTGAACAAGTAATTAAAAAAATCTCACAATTTACCAGAAATGATTTTTTGAGGGGTACTAAAAAATATAAAAAAATTAAGGAAATCACAAATTTAAATTTTTCGAACTGTCCGATTTGGCGTGGAATGCCCCATATATACACTATTAGGTTATGATGCATTTATAGTTTATTATTTTTAGACCTTTATTTGGAATTTTTATTGTACTGCAAAGTTACTTCCACGCGAAACTTTGCTGAATGTCTTTTGCATTTCGCTGCTCTCCTCAACCTTATCCTTTCAGCCTGACGAAGCGAACAACATGAAAGCGAAAAGTCAAAGAACGCCGATGAATGACAGTGACATTTCGCAGAAGTAACTTTGTTGCTCGACACTATTTTTCAGTAGAACTGGCGTTTAAGACGTAATATGTTTTTATTTGTTACAGGACAGAGGAAATCTCTGAAACGCTCAAGGAGGTCAATGAATACAAAAAGTTACTAAATTTAAAATAATTAATGTACATTTGGTGCTATAATAATTAATATAACTGCATGTAACATTTTTCTTAATAAAAAGTAGTAAAATTATGTTGTATTTGTGTCCTCAATTTCTTTCTATCTTCAAATTTTGGCGCCAGTATTTTGTAGTAGGTGGCGCCATCTATCCACTATGAAGTTAATACAATCTATTAATTATGATAGTTTCCTAAAAGTAGGAAATCGTTTATTATAGCTACTGACCGGTAGATGGCGATCGTGAAACAACGGGGAGAGTTGATTTTAAAAAAAATCCTTGATAATTATTCAAAACTGCAAGTAACGATTTAAATATGTTGTGCACATACAGAGTAGTCCCCGATTTATATGAAAATATGTGGTTTTACTAAATATATTCACGTAAAATAAAATTTTGGTATCAAGAGACTATGAAGTGAAAAACGGTTTAGGAGACAAGTATAATTATGGTTAAATAGTACAAAATTTCAATTATACACTTTGAAACAAAAATGTGTTTATTGAAAAAAATAATTGACAAAGTATTTTCCACAATATAATTATCGAGTAACAAATGGCCTTAAAAAATAATGATAAAACAAATAAAATAAAATTAAGAGGGCTCTATAGGAAATAGCCGACTTTTTATAGATTTTATTACACAGCTTTTCTAAATATGAATCAACGCGCAAATAACGGACTTTCCTCCATTCTAGCGCAGATTTTCTATAAAATGGACTTGGTTTGAAACTCAAATTACTTTTCGGTGTAAAGAAATTTGTAATTTACGGTACAAATTACAAATTCCTCTACAACAAAAAGTAATTTGTGTTTCAAACTAAGTCCATTCTATAGAAAATCTGCGATTGAATGGGGGAAAGTCTGTTATTTGTGCATCGATTCATATTTAGACAAACTGTGCAATAAAATCTCTAAAAATGTATTGCTGGTTGCCTATTTGTTGTAGAGCCCCCTTAACGTACATATACTTAATACTACATTTTTACTTACAAATACAAGATAGTACAAAGCAACACCATAATAATACAATATTTTATTTTTCAAGGCGAATTTTCAAATATCCTTCAGCTACGAAAACCGTGGCTCCTGATCTTAAACTGTGAATTTCTCAAAAAACTCAAAATAATTTTTAGGGTCAACTCAAAGCGTACATGAAATATTCATATTTTACCGAATATCTCACACCACATTTCACTTTGGTCAAATTCATCGCCGCGAAATTAGCACTTACCTTCGATACAAATCGTTTCTAACACTCGGCCTCCGTGGCACGTTTTCGACATCAATTCAGGCACTTATCACTATTAACCTCAACACATAACGTTATTGGACTCCTTGATGAGGAACAGCGCCTCGTCCTGCTTGTAGTCCGGCGGCATCACCAGGCCCTCCACGAAATCCGAGTAGGAGCTCCCCAACAGTCCCGTCCTGGACTTCCTGAAAAGTTCCTTGTAGACGGAGGCGCACCGCTTGGACATCTCGGCGACGCACAGCTTCTGCTGGTCGGTACGTGCGTCGAACGTCGCCACGCGATCCCCGATCGACTGCAGCCTCATCTGCAGCTTGAGGAGATCCTCTGGTCTGAACGTTATAACGTCCTCCTGCAGCGACAGGAAATCGGAGAACAAAGCCACGTCGTTGGCCCAACGGAGGATCTCCCCGGATCCCGGTTCAACGGCGGCTATGAGGATCCTGATGACGTCGTACTGCTCGTTTATGAACAGGCCGGGGAGTAGGTGCTGCACGAGGACGTCGTTGGCCTTGCCGTAGTTCCGAGCGTGGGCGAAGTGGTTGAAAGCGTGGAAGTGCCGTTGGAGCAGCAGGGATTTCTCAGCTTTGACGCCGTGGATCCATTCGGGCGGCAGCCGCATCCTGTTCACCAGATCGCTTTGCGAGTCCAACGTTTTCCTGTCGGTTTCGGCGGACAGGTTCCTGTCGAGGATGGCCGTTACGAGGTTCCGTTTCAGGGCGTTGTCTTTCAGGTACAGCAGGACGAAAATCGCCCACTCCCACTTGCCCAACGACTCCAGTTGGTTGGAAAAGCTCGTGCAGAGCTTCGTTATCTCCGCGTCTTCTATTAAGCCCACGTCCAGCGACAGGAACAGTTGCAGCAGCAACCAGCTGAAATGTTACGGTTATAATCTCACTAAAAACGATTCTAAACGCTGTTACCTTAGTCTGTAATCCAGGGGATCGTCCGTGTGCGTCGCCGGATTCAGAACGCTGCTCAACCTGTGCACCCTCGTCTTGTACAGCTTCAAAACGTGGTAAATCACGTCGAACGTGTTTTCCTCCCGGTAACCGCTTCTGTACGGCGGATTTGGAAGGTCGGCGTATCCCTTGTTCTCGAACGCACGCTCGTACAGCTCGATGGCTACCTGAACGGGAGCGCCAACAGGACAAACGTACCACAGGTGCATCCCGAAGGCACGTTTCCAGTCGACGTCCTCGAAAACGTTGATGCCTTCCTTGACGGGTATGCCGGACAGGAGGAGGTAAATGCGTTTCATGTCGTCGCTGATGTGGTTGGCCGCCATCGAGGTGTACCACCCCTCGATCTGTTCCTGAAGGAAGAGTTTGGTACTGTTGGTCAAACTCAGTTGCGAGATGATCAGCGAAAGGCTGGGCATGTGTTCGTCCATGGCGAGGTTAGCGGCTTCGGGTATCTTGAAAACGGACAGTTGGTTGAAGAGACGTTTTGGTGTTGTCGTCGTCGTGGCTAGATCGTCATAGTTTGTGTTTAACTTTAGCCTGGAATTAAAATATCAAGTTTTTTACGTTTAATGGTTAAGAAATGTGTTTATGAAGAAGGCGCAGAAATGCCATATATCGTTTATCCTTATTTCTGCTCACATGACTTCATATTTAAGATTTCAAGTTTCAACATGAATTTGAACCGGAAATTTCGTAAACAAACTTGACATTTTTAAAACATTTATCAGGACGTGTCCCTAATTGCATACTCAAAATTACAAATTTCAAACATAAATAAAAGAGTGACTGCAAAAAAACCTGTGATTTTCGTCAATTTTTTCACAATTCGCAGAGAATTAAGAAAAATACATAAAAATATGTTTTTGGTGGCAAATTACTTGTAAAAAACTGAAATGAGCACAGGTTTTATTAATTTGAAAATTTTAGAAATCACCCCTACTTCGGGGTTGAAAAAATGCCAAAAATGAAAAATTTGAATATTACCAATTGATATAAAATCATTAGCATGTGAATATATATTTTTTGGAATCTGTACAATTATTTCTGATATTATCTATTGTTGGGGATGATTCCACCCCCTGAGCGCGCTTAAGGGTGAATTTTCTAATTCAACATGCTTATTTCAATCATGAGAATAAATCTTTCTTTGTATCAAGAATCATTGGATAGAAAAATTCACATACTAATAGTTTTTATATTTATTGGTAATATTCAATTCTTCATTTTGGGCGTCTTTTCAACCCTTAAATAGGGGTGATTTTTGAAAATTTTCAAAACACTAAAAGCTATGCTCATCTTAATTTTTACGGCGAGTAATTTGAGACCAAAAACATATTCTTATCTATTTTCTTTAGTTCTCTGCGAATTGTGAAAAAACGGGCGATTTTTAAGGTGACTTTCAAGTTTGAAAAACAAAATTATAGTTTTAAATATGAAATTTAAAATTTTAACTTAAAATTTGAAATTTTTACTTTGACACAAAATGTATATATGAATTTGTAATTTGGTTAATAAAAAGTGTTTCAAACTGGAAATTTCATATTTAAAACTTTAAATTTCAAGTTCACTTTTAAAATTTTGTGTTTCAAACGTGAAATTTTAGTTTAAAAAACGAAACTTTGGTTGTAATACATGAAATATTGGGTTTCAACACGAGTTTTCAAATTTTAACACAAACTTGAAATTTTTACTTTAACACAAAATGTATGAATTTGTAATTTGGTTAATTAAAAGTGTTTCAAATTCGAAATTTCGCATTTCAAACTTGAAATTTCAAGTTCGCTTTTAAAATTTCAAGTTTCAAATGTGAAATTTTAGTTATTTGTATGAAATTTTAAATGTTCTAAATTTCAAGTTCAAATCAAGATTCCCCGTTTCAATCTCAAAATTTCCTAGTTTAAATTCAAAATTTCAAGTTTGAAAAACGAAATTTTGGGTTTCAACATGAATTTTCAAATTTTAACACAAACTCGATATTTCTACTGTGACACAAAATGTATGACTTTGTAATCTGGTTAATAAAATGTGTCAAACTCGAAATTTCGCATTTCAAACTTGAAATTTCAAGTCCACTTTCAAAATTTAAAGTTTGAAATATGAAATTTTGGGTTTCAACATGAATTTTCAAATTTTAACACAAACTCGATATTTCTACTGCGACACAAAATGTATGACTTTGTAATTTGGTTAATAAAATGTGTTTCAAACTCGAAATTTCGCATTTCAAACTTGAAATTTCAAAGTTCAGTTTTTAAATTTCAAGTTTGAAAAACGAAATTATGGGTTTCAACATGAATTTTCAAACTTTAACTCAAACTCGAAATTTCTATGCTAACAAATGTATGTATGAATTTGCAATTTTGTTAATAAAAAGTGTTTCAAAGTAGAAATTTCATATTTCAAACTTGAAATTTCAAGTTTACTTTTAAAATTTCGAGTTTTAAATGTGAAATTTCAAGTTCATTTTTTAAACTTCAAATTTGAAAAACGAAATTTTGGGTTTCAACATGAATTTTCAAAGTTTAACTCAAACTCGAAATTTCTATGCTAACAAATGTATGTATTAATTTGTAATTTTGTTAATAAAAAGTGTTTCAAATTAGAAATTTCATATTTCAAACTTGAAATTTCAAGTTTACTTTTAAAATTTCGAGTTTTAAATGTGAAATTTCAAGTTC
The DNA here is from genome assembly GCF_000390285.2 of Anoplophora glabripennis. Lineage (NCBI taxonomy): Eukaryota > Metazoa > Arthropoda > Insecta > Coleoptera > Cerambycidae > Anoplophora > Anoplophora glabripennis. The sequence continues at coordinate 538,248 of NW_019425991.1, read as the reverse complement.
ATTTTTAAACGAAATTTTGGGTTTCAACATGAATTTTCAAATTTTAACAAACTTCTACTTTGTCACAAAATGTATGAATTTGTAATTTGGTTAATAAAAAGTGTTTCAAACTCGAAATTTCGAATTTCAAACTTAAATTTCAAGTTCACTTAAAATTTCGAGTTTTAAACGCAAAATTTTAGTTTTCTAAATTTTAAATTCAAACTCAAAAGTTCCTGGTTCAAACTTGTTTCAGTTTTAAACGCAAAATTTCTAGTTTGCATTTTTAAGTATGAACTTGAAATTTTGAGATCGAACTTGAAATTTTAGGTAACACGAAATTTTAAATTTTAAATTTAAAACTTGAAATCTAAGGTTCTTAAACAAAAATTCAAATTTTAACTCAAACTTGAGATTTGGAGTTTGAATTCGAAATTTTGTAAATAAAAAAGGTATACTTTCATAACGAAGAAAATGTACCATTCACTAACCAAGTGTATCTGATTGGAGACACAAAATATCAAATTCGAAATTAGACTTAAAAATTCAAATATAAACTTGAAATTTCGAAATTGAACTTGAAATTTTAACTCAAACCTAAAATTTCAAGTTCAAATCAAGATTTCATAGTTTAAACTCAAAATTTCAAGTTTCAATTCGCTTTTCTTCGCTTTCACGATGAAGACAGTAAACTTACCACTCGCTAAGCAGGTGCCTCCGATTGGAGACGGTGTTCTCGCCGGGGCCCCAAAGCGCCTCTGCCAACGTCCAGATGCTGTACGAGTAACGACTCTCCATGGCGCTGTACTTTGCGGCAAGTTTCGAGAACAGCTTCGCCTGCTTCCTCAAGTACGAGTCGCCGTTGCGGATCTGAAAGGTCGGGATGAGCTTTTCGTCCAGTTCGCAAGCGCTCTCTTCCAGAACGACCTCCAAAGCGTCCGAGAGGAATTCCTGCAACGAAAAATTTGAATAATCGACGTTTTTACTTTCAGTAAAACCCGTACCTTTAAAGGATCGAAGTCCTTGGAGTAGACACCGATATCGATGGTGTTCCGGCACAGTTCAGCGTTGTTTCCGTCAAGATCTGCGTTTGGTCCAAAAAAATCGAAACCGCGAGCCCAGCCTACCCTAAACGATTTGCCTTTAAACATACCGAGATCCATATAAGTCCTAGACGGGATTATGCTGGGAGCGACTTCGGCACCTGTTGAGAAATTAATATTAATTTCCATCGCCTTGAACTCAAAAAAAATAATACTCACCTACGAAATTGTAGACCTTGTCCACCCTAGGCCTCAACACCGTCTTCTTCTTGGGTAACACTTCTTCTCGTATGACGGGCAACTGCCGGATGTCCTCCGTCAGGTCCAGGTACGACTTCATGACGGGTATGTGGCTTCCGGCGTCGGAGGATCTGTCGTCGTCAAATAACGTCGATTTCATGATTTGTATGCTCCTGCTGGTCGACCTACTGGACGGGTCGTAATATGGTAAGTGTAGGGGCACGCCCTGGGGCACTACGTGATAATCGTCCTCCGAAACGTTGTCGCCGTACATGGACTGCGGCAGGAGGTCGTCTTCAGGATTGAAGTGGTCGCCGTCCTCCACGAAGATGTCCATGTCCATGCTCAGTCTGGCCTAGAAATAAAGTAAATGGGAAATTATTGCCCGAAAGTATTTTTTTTTGTTCGAAAAGTTAATATTTTTTTAAACTAATATTTTGCTATTTTTTTTTGATATGCAATTATTTTCAAATTTGGTAGACTTATAACTGGTAAAAGAAACTGCACCTACGAAAAACAAAATCATCAAGATTTTAAAGTGGTAAAAGACTTTAGTGGTCTTAATTTGCTAAAATATTGGCCGTAATGGGTCAGTTTTAAAAAAAATTAAACAGCTTAATATTAAATTCAAGTAAATTATTACAAATACAAATTAAAGATTATTTGGAGATTTTAATAACTTATAACTGCATAAAATTTAATTTTCTTGTACGTTTTACTTATAGCGCAAAAAAGTACATTTGAACTACTTTTTAGGATTGTCCCAAAACAGCTTTGTTTATTATCCAAAATAGTTGATGTTATCAATTTGGAAACAAAAGTCCTTTTTGTGTAGGATTTTTAAATAATCTTTACGTTACGCCGTTTAATTTTTTCTTTTTTTTTTTTGAGGTTATATTAGCCTATTTTTGGTAGACTTATTACTGGTAAAAAAAACTGCACCTACGAAAAACAAAATCCTCAAGATTTTAAAGTGGTAAAAGAAGTGACCTTTATTTGCTAAAATACTGGCCGTAATCGCTCACTTTAAAAAAAAATAAACAGCTTAATATTAAATTCAAGTAAATTATTACCCATACATACTACATTTTTTGAAGATTTTAATAATTTACAACTGTATAAAATTAAATTGTCTTGTACATTTCACTTATAGCGCAAAAGTAAATTTGAACTACTTTTAGGATTGTCCCAAAACAACTTCGTTTATTATCTAAAATAGTTGATGTTATCGATTTGGAAACAAGAGTACTTTTTGTGTAGTAGATTAAATAATCTTTACGTTACGCCGTTTAATTTTTTCTTTTTTTTTTGAGGTTATATTAGCCTATTTTTGGTAGACTTATTACTGGTAAAAAAAATTGCACCTACGAAAAACAAAATCCTCAAGATTTTAAAGTGGTAAAAGAATTTAGTGACCTTTATTTGCTAAAATACTGGCCGTAATCGGTCAATTTAAAAAAAAATAAACAGCTTAATATTAAATTCAAGTAAATTATTACCAATACAAATTAAAGATTATTTTTTGAAGATTTTAATAACTTACAACTGTATAAAATTAAATTGTCTTGTACATTTCACTTATAGCGCAAAAGTACATTTGAACTACTTTTAGGATTGTCCCAAAACAACTTCATTTATTATCCAAAATAGTTGATGTTATCGATTTGGAAACAAGAGTCCTTTTTGTGTAGGATTTTTAAATAATCTTTACGTTACGCCGTTTAATTTTTTCTTCTTTTTTGAGGTTATATTAGCCTATTTTTGGTAGACTTATTACTGGTAAAAAAAATTGCACCTACAAAAAACAAAATCCTTAAGATTTTAAAGTGGTAAAAGAATTTAGTGACCTTTATTTGCTAAAATACTGGCCGTAATCGCTCACATTAAAAAAAAAAAAATAAACAGCTTAATATTAAATTCAAGTAAATTATTACTAATACAAATTAAATTATTTTTTGAAGATTTTAATAACTTACAACTGTATAAAATTAAATTGTCTTGTACATTTTATTTATAGCGCAAAAGTGCATTTGAACTACTTTTAGGATTGTCCCAAAACAACTTCGTTTATTATCCAAAATAGTTGATGTCATCGATTTGGAAACAAGAGTCCTTTTTTGTAGGATTTTTAAATAATCTTTATGTCATTCCATTTAATTTTTTCTTTTTTTTGAGGTTATATTAGCCTATTCAGCGGCGGTGTATGAAAATTAGGACAAAAAGGTTACAAAAAATTCAATTTTAGGGTAAGAATTTGAGAAAACTTGATGATAATCCTTATTACTGATAACCTCTGTATAAGTATAACCTCACTTTGAGGTTATGTACCATACCTAGTAGTAACACCCTGTACAAATGAGAACAAAGATAGTTTACATAATAACTGAAAAGAAGACGTGGAATATTTAAAATAAACGTAGTACTATATTCTTTTTAAAATTGTTTAGCCGAAACTCTTTCCAGAACTCAATCCAACATATGTACGAAACTCACCTGAATTTCCTTGCCGCCGTCATCCTTCTTCTTCTGCTGGTCCACTTTGGGGGGAACCTCCCCGCCCTCTTTGGCGCCACCTTCCACTTTCTTGCCCTCCTCGTTTTTCTTCTTCTGTGCCTCCTTGTCGTTGGCCTCGGCCTCCTCATCGCTGTCGTTGAAGCCATATCTGGAGAAGTGGTCGACTTTGAACACCCAGGAACCCGTCTCGGGCCGGAAATCCACGAACTTAGCCCCCTTCTTGACGGTGATCTTCCTCAGCTTCTCGGCGAAATTCATCTGCAAAAGCTCCTGGACATCTTTTATCAACGTGTTGGTGTCTGCCCGACGGGGGTACACGTTATCCAGGGTCACCTGCGCCTTACGGTTCAAACCCTGAAAAATAAAGAATAAAATACCGGAACGGAAAACGTAAGTGCGTTTTTGATTCTTACCTGACCGACTGGCGGTTTCTTAGAATCGTCAGGGTAGACGTTGATCTCCCTGTACCGAAAGTGAACCAATTCGTCGATGTTGAGCCCCGCCACGTCCAGCTCGTCGGGAAAGTAGACGTTACCGTAGCCCCTCCTGCCGATCGTGAAACCTTTGACTATGCAGGCACCGTTCTCGTCGACGTACTGGCCGAGTTCCTCCAAAGCGGGCAAGGTGTAGTACTCGGGCCTGGTGCATACGATGCCGCAAGGGTAGGTCTTCGAGGTGTCGCCACCACCCGCGAAGTTAACAGGTTCCTCCTCGTCATCGAACGCCGCGGAATACACACTTTTATGATCTGAAACGTAAAGGTGAGTAAACGATAAACGTTATTTTTAACCGGGTTAAGTACCTGGCCCAGTGTTTTTGTCGACGCTATGAACAACTGCTTTATGCGTCGACGATTGAACGGAAGCGTTTTTCGTTTCGTTAATCGTATTATCGAAGGTCAGTCGTAAAGGCGTCGTCCTCAGGTCGTTTTGCACGGCAGATTCGATCCTGTTATTCTCTGAGTTGCTGTTCTCGTCAGGCGAAAATAAGTGCTTCAGGATGTCCGTTCGCATCAGACCCGGAGAATTCCCTTCTCCGCTCATATTCGGTCGCTGTTTCAACACCAATCGGCGACAGTTCGTCTTGACGTAGTCGGGAGAGTTGTTGCCGTCTTCCTTAAATTTTGGGGACAAGCCCTCAAAGAGACTGTCCTGAAAGGGTTACGTTAAAAATGAACGAATTCGTTCGTCAGTTTAAAATATTCGAACTTACCCTGACGCTTTTCAAAGGGAATACCTTCAGTTTTGAATTGTGCGACAAATCGACCTTCTTCTGGGGGTCGAGCAGGGCCTTGAGCTCCTTGGGATCCGTCGCTGATACCGAGGGAGAATCAGTCTTGATTTTCGGCTCTAATCCCAGGAGATGGGGAGCGTCGCCAAATGGATCTGATGTCAGCAGAGCCAAGTTAGAGACGGCCGGTTGTTCGGGGGGTGGAAACAGCCTGGAAAAACAAAAATAATCACACTGGAATAATTAGTATGTTTTTTCTCATTTGCACGCATATGACTTGAAGGAAAACGCCTAAGCTGGAAACTGACAAATCGATAAATGAAAAATTGTACACTTGCACAGAAATAACACTCACGACTGCTGTTGCTGTAGACCAAAACCAGCGTTAGGTTGAAATGTTGTGCCCGTATTACCAAACAAACCCGTCGATCCAGTATTGCCGAAAAGTCCGCCGGGTTTAGCCGCTGTATTACCAAAAAGTGAAGTTCCCGTATTTTGAAAACCTGAAAACCAGTCGTTAAAAAAACAAAATTCACACAAAAATGATTCCACGAACCTCCCATAGAAGTACCAAAAGCTGACGGTTGGGATGTACCAAACGCCGGCGCCGTCGTTTTGCCAAAAGTACTGCCGAAAGGCGTCGCATTTGTAGCTCCAAAAGTATTCGTCTGTCCGAAAGCTCCGGTAGTGCTGGTTTGACCGAACAAAGGTTTGTTGGGCTGGAAAAGACTGGAGGTTTGTGTGGAGGCTGGCGGGCCAAACGAGAAGCCCGTTGACGTCTGACCTGCTCCAAAACCCGTCGTGGGCTGCGTAGGTTTACCAAATAAACTTCCGGCTGTATTCTGTGAGAAATTAAACACATCGATTTAATTAAAACGTAAACAACATACAAGAAATACGCACCTGTGTGGTTGTTGGCCCGAACAATCCCGTACCAAACCCGGACTGCTGCGTTGTGTTGGTGTTTGTGCCGAAAATAGGTTGCATCGTGCTTCCGAATGGTTTGGCGGCTTGGGTGGCGCCGAAAGGATTCGCCGTCTGGGTCGTACCTCCAAAACCAAATGTACCCGTGCTGCTGGTGGGAGCTCCAAAACCTGTCGGCTTACCGAACAAGCCCCCGGACTGTTGCTGTTGGTTTCCTAGCCCAAAACCGCTCGTATTCTGCCCGAAAGTCGAAGCGGTTTGCCCAAAACCGGTAGTTTGTCCGAAAGCCGATTTTGAGGCATCCGTTTGACCAAACAGCGATGGAGCTGAAGTCGCGGCTGCTCCGAACGGAGGAGCACCGAAACCAGCTTGTTGCTGCGGTCCTAAAAATATATATATAGTACTGCATATACTTTTACTCACTTTTTATAAGTATAAACAGGACAACCTTGTTTAAAAATAAATTAAAAATATCTATTTCTTATAAATTAACTACTCTATCACTAAAATCATTATTTTCTGTTGGATTCAAGTCTGGATATCCAATCGGACGCTCTAAATCATTAACCTCTTCCCGCCCCTACCTTTCCTGTTGGCGAGATAATCCTCGAACCTCAACTCCTCAAACGACCTGTTCTCGTACTCCTTCATGCAGGTAATGCTGTGGTGTTTGGTGTTGATGCTCTGTGCCACCCCGTTCTTCATCATAGTGTCCGTGCCGGTAACCGGGTTAAATTTGACGACTGTCCCGGCGGCCTGTTGGCCCACGAATCCGGTAGTGCCGCCAAATAGGTTGCTGGTGGACGGCTGAAAGATGCTGGATGTCTGTTGCGGCTGGGGTTGCTGTCCGAACAGGCTTGGTTGGGCGGATTGGGTGCCGAACCCGAAGCCGGGCGGCTTGTTTTGTTGTCCGAACGTGGAGGATGTGTTAAACAGGCCGCTAGTGGAGGCCTGTTGCTGTCCGAATAGGTTGGAAGAGCCTGGGGAAAGGTCAAAGTGAAAATGTCTGGGGTCATTCCCGAAATCGTTTTTTTTCAAAATGATAGTCAGTTCTTTCGCTTCTGATAGTGCCAAAATGTATTTTAATGCATCTAATTCGTACATTTTTATTTTCTAATAGACTTTATATTGTTACATATATTTTACAAACTTGTAATATTGATTATTGTCTGTAATTTCTTTGAAGCATATATAATTTTTTAGTAAATTTGAAATAACAGTAAAATTCAACATAATTGACGATCATTTGAAAATATTTTATCTGTATTTCATACAATTTTATTATCAAGTTTAAAGATAAAAACAATCGAAATATTACACACCATAAAAATGCCACTAGTTATTAGTAAAATCCTCAAAATATCTTAAATTAGACTATACTAGAGTCCTAAATTGTAGACAGTCTCCTTTTACAGAAATTAATAAATATACAACAACAAATTGATGTCGATTTTGTTTAAAATTAGATTATCCCAAAGCACGCATATGACGTGAAGGGAAACGTCTAGAAACTGACAAATTGAGAAATAAAACTGTGTAACGCTCGTCTCTTTTTCTGCACGACAAGCGAAAATTAGAACGCTGGTAACGTATTATTGGAACACTATGCCCAATGTAGAGCACATTACACTTTCCATGCAGAGAAAATTATTTTAACAGATTTAAAACTGCAAAAATTGTCTGATTCATTTACGTGACCCGCTGCCTACTATTTTGGAACTTAGTACATGAAACGGCTGTATGCTAAAGAAATAGTTGACTTATCATTGTAAGATGATTCACGCACAAATTAACGTTAATAATTTACATTTACTTTTGTATTTAAAGATTTAAATTGCAACATACTACAAAGAAATAGTACAGACAACAATCAGTACAATCTCTTGATAAATTAAACTTATACAGTTTATTTGCAAAACAATTTTTTCACTCCCAACCTAATCCAATACATTTTCTTGAATCCTACCCAAATATATCCACCAATAATCAATCTCCAACCGTTTCTTCAGCCATAGTCTTCAGCCATACGCTACATGCCGCGTTAAACTTAATTTTTAAAATATTTTGAAGATCCGTACAGTAAAAAAACTTAAATTCACTACTAGTACTTACCAAAACCGCCCGGGGTAGACGTCGGGGCTCCGAAAGTAGTGTTTGCATTTTGGAATAAGTTCGTGGATTGTGCCTGTGTCGAGGGAAACAAAGAAGTATTGCTGGGTTGCCCGAACGTCGAGGTGGATGGGCTGCCGAAAGTTCCAGTGGTAGGTTTACCGAAAAGTTGACTCTGTCCAAAGGGATTCGCACTTGCCGTAGAGGTTGCACCAAAACCTTAAAACGAAAAAAAATTGTACAAACCATGGGCTGTTTTAATTTCTTCACTTACCAAAGGATGTGTTGGGTGCTGTGGCTCCAAATGCGGGTTTGTTCAAATTTCCAAACATTGTGAAATCTGAAGTAGGGTTACACGACTGACAGAAAACTAAGGAGTCACAGTTTATTGGAACATTTAAAAACACATAACGGCCTTTCTAAGGCCTTATAGCGATCGAGTTTCAGGTCAAAATCTATATACAGCGCAAATTAATTGATTATCTTTTGAGATTACGTATAAAAAATATTGTTTAATACCTCTAACCGATTTGTTTTGAGACACTGAAAATAACAAAAACAGAGATCATATAATACGGTGTCAATCTAATCCATTATACATTGTTATTCCATGGCACTGAGATATATATCCACAGACCAGGCGGGCTTTCGTTTTAGCAAAAATAAGACCGATTAGCAACTAATATCAGTTCAGAGTAACTCTAAGTTGCCATTAGCTACTATTTTTGCCTAATCGAAAGGGCCTCAGGGTACATTAGGCGAGTTTTATTTATCAGAGATCTCAATTAATCGAAAGAGTTAAAATTATTGGTTGAGATATGATGTAAATTAAACACTGCTATTACAATAACTGATTACAATTCTATGCTACAGCAATTTTTTTCCCAAATAGAATAGTCAAACTCCCTTAAATCATGAATGAAGTATGAAAGTATGAATATTTTGGTTATATATGTTGCTTAACCTAATCTAATCTGAAATAATTTTTTCCGAAGTTTCATGCGTACGCTTGGTTTGAAAATTGAACCCAATACGATTTTGTCTATTCTATTGTCTTTATCTATTTGGGAAAAAAAATACCTTTAAACATCTATAGAAAAATCACAAAGCCTTGTGAAAAAATGTGGATCCTCATCTGTTAAATATTGGCGTGTATATAAAAAAATTAATTTGTGGATCCTTTGGAACATTAAAATTGGTGGATGATGTGATAGAATTAATTCATGTAAAAAGAACTGAGCTATTTACAAATGGAAAAGTGATCCAGATGCGTTCCAAGCGTTTCGCACAGGAAGTGACGTTGCAATGCCACGCCGACTGTCGTTCATCGAGCCAGCAGTGACGATCGAAGCCAACAGCGCTTTCTCCGCTTAAACGACATATTATTTGTCGGCCATTTTACGGAGTTGTGACGAGTCTGAGAGGTTAGCGTAGTGCTACGCTAAATTTATTTATTTTGAGTGTGTCTGTGTGTCTGACTGGTTTGAAAGATGTCGATTGAGTACCTGCAAGTGGCCGAGGACGAAGGGGAGGAACCCATCGAACTGCCTTCGGAAGATGACGGTACACTTTTGCTGAGTACCTTGGCGGCGCAATTTCCCGGTTCGTCGGGATTAAAATATAGGAACCCGGAAAGCAAGTCTTTCAGGGGAGTAAGACTGAGCGAGGGACGGCTCCATCCGCCCCCCGAAGGCGGATGGGGCTCGCAAGTGTTCTATTGCGTTTTTCCCAAAGGTTAGTAACGCTGCGTTATTTTGTAATCGATACCCCCACACAGTAGCCGACGCGGACAGATAAAGCAATGTCATTACTCTACACATTGTTGTTTTATTTAAATGTAATTATAGAATTGGTTAATTTTGAGTGACTGTTTTGAAGTTTTACTTAATTACAAACTTCATTTTGGCTTCATTACAAGCTCCTTTGTATTTTGGTTTTTCTTTCTTGCCTGTATAGTTTTTAGCATTACACATAAATGATAGCTTTGTAATGTCACTGATACATTTTCACTGTAGATTCGTTAATTCTTAAAGCAATTGGTTTCCAATTATCCTATTGACCCCCCCCTTAATGATGTAGTAGCATGCGCCTGAACATACTACTCCTTTAAAGTGCCGTTTTTCTAGAAAATAAAAGGAAAAGCGATGACAATCTCGAAAACTCCACGGCGAAAACCAAACGCATGGAGACGAAGTTGCGTTGCACCGACCTAATAGTGCTGGGTCTGCCGTGGAAAACCACGGAACAGAACCTGAGGGAGTACTTCGAGACTTTCGGCGAGGTCCTCATGGCCCAGGTAAAGAAAGACCCCAAAACCAGCCAGTCGAAGGGGTTTGGGTTCATCAGGTTCGGCTCGTACGAGTCCCAGATGAGGGTGCTCGCTCAGAGGCACATGATAGACGGGCGATGGTGTGACGTTAAGGTCCCAAACTCCAAAGTAAGCGAGTTGTAAGTTTCCCAGTAACCGTTGGTGACTCGGGTCGTTTTTTCGATTGCAGGAGGGTCTCATTCAGCAGGTGCCATGTAAGGTGTTCATCGGTAGGTGTACGGAGGACTTGACGGCCGACGATTTGAGGGAGTACTTCGGCAAGTTCGGGGAGGTTACGGACGTTTTTATACCGAAGCCTTTTAGAGCGTTCAGCTTCGTCACGTTCTTGGACCCGGAGGTCGCACAGTCGTTGTGCGGCGAAGACCATATCATTAAAGGTACGCTTAATAAAGGTGAGGGAGCTCGAAATATGTTAGATGTATACGGCGTTAAACGTGTTGAATCATATACTCGATGTATTAATGCCAGTTCCGACGTTGGTCGGAACGGTTGTGTGGTCACTAATTTTGGTGCGTTTTTAGTTCAAGTCAATGACAACGCAAGAATTACTGACCACTTAGTTATTTTTGAAAATTTTTATAAAAATTTCAAAAGCGTATGGAGATTTTAATGAAACTATTACAATTACGAATAATTTTGAATTGACAAAGACAAAGTTAGCAGGCCACTTTTAGCAGAAAAGTATTACAGATTTTATTACATTTTTGTTGCTATCTTGTTAACACTCAAATGAATTTTGTACCTTAAACTTGCCCATTACATCACAGCACGACCCGTCTGTCACAATACGTTATTGTATCACTTAAAATCTTGAAAACGAAAACACAATACACTGTACCGTCACTAAACACTGAAAGAAATAACTTCATAAGGTTACTTACACCACACAAAGGTACTACACGAACACATTTTCACGAAACGAAATAGTCGAATACTAAATAAGAATGGAACAGACGATATATCGGTCAATCCTATTCCGCCGGATTAACGTGGCAGTTTGTCGTTTACTCACCATATCAGAACACGTGCAACCTTTGCATGTTAACAGAACAGCGGAGGCTAGCCTCCGCACGTCATTGACATCGACATCGATATCTAGGAACTTTATTATTGATTATTTTTTTAGTATTTGATTCAATTGTATTTGATTATTATCATCATAGGATACTCTGTGAGGGAGATGTTGAGCTTTTTGGAATTTTTAGGAGTGTCTGTGCACGTCTCCAACGCAGCGCCCAAGTCGGAGTCCCGCGGGGGCGGCGGTTACGGCAACCGAGACATGCGCGGTGGCGGAGGACACGGCACGAACCGCGGCGGTGGACAGGGAGGTCCCGACGGACCCGGGATGTACCAGCAGAGGTACAACGGACCCGGACCCAACCAAGGCACCTGGGCCAACCAGGGGGGGCCGAGGGGCAACCTGGACATGCCCAACCTTCAGGCCTTAGGTGAGTCGATTTCTTTTTGTTCGTGGGGTGATGGCGGTTTATGCTGGATTCGGTTCGGCGGAGGTGAAATATACGGGGTGTAATTTTGAATGGGGGTCGATTTATACGGAGGCTGCTTTTGATTTTAGAAACGTGTGTTTGTTTTTTCAAATTGCGTTGTGAAAGTTCAAAAGTGAAATGTTCTTAACCTTTTTTTTTTTTGTAATTTTCGTGCTTTTGTTAGTGTAAATTCAAATCTAGTCCAGTCGGTATCTGTTTTAAAACTAGGTTCTATGGATGTTTCATATAATAACGCTAATTTTTATAGAAAATAGTTCTAAATATTAAACGCTATTTTTTATTGAAAATAGTTCTAAATAAATATTAAATGCTAATTTTTATTGAAAATAGTTCTAAATAAATATTAAACGCTAATTTTTATTGAAAATAGTTCTAAATAAATATTAAATGCTAATTTTTATTGAAAATAGTTCTAAATATTAAACGCTAATTTTTATTGAAAATAGTTCTAAATAAATATTAAACGCTAATTTTTATTGAAAATGCTTCTAAATATTAAATGCTAATTTTTATTGAAAATAGTTCTAAATATTAAACGCTAATTTTATTGAAAACAGTTCTAAATATTAAACGCTAAGTTTTGTTGGAAATAGTTCTAAATATTATGCAAAATGACAATTGCGATATGCGCCTGCTGAAAAAGTTGTACATAATTGTTAACGCAAGAAAATGTAAAAAGAAAATTAAAAAAGGCGCATTTTTCTCCCTTCTTTCATGAATAACTCGGAGAATATTGACAGAGAAAATAGTCGAAGGAAAAAAAGTTTCGTTTTGAGTTTCTTTTAAAAATAAAAGTGGCTCGAAATTTTTATGTGCATTATTGTTGCTGCAATACAATATAGACTGAAAAAAGGTTTGTGGAAAAATATGTTTTTTTCATGAATTTATTTATAAGTATAATTCTGTATTTTCTTAATTAACAATCGAATTGTGCGAAATCTACCCAGCCGATTTCGATGAAAAAATTTCTGCAATACTATCATACCATGAAGTACTCAGAACCATACTTTTTATATGGCTCCTCTAAAGTCTAGGTCCGAAATGAATTAATGAAAAAAATATAATTTCTAACGAATTTTTTTTCGGTCTATACTGTATTGCAGCGACAATAATGCACATAAAAATTTTGGACCACTTTTATTTTGAAGATAATCTCAAAACGAAACTATTCTTCCTTTGACTATTTTCTCTAATGTCAATATTCTTCGAGTTATACATGAAAGAAGGGAGAAAAATTTGCCTTTTTATTTTTTTTACATTTATGTACAACTTTTTCAGCGGGCGCATATCGCAATAATCATTTTACATAATATTTAGAACTATTTCCAACAAAAATTAGCGTTATTATATAAAATATCCATCACTAAAATAAATGTTTTTATTCTGTTGCTTACAAAGGTCTTTGATTTACAAAACTTAACTCTAAATGTTCGTTGTTTCATTTGAACTAACAAAAAAAAATATGCTGACATTATAATCCTATAAAAGTCACATATTTTTATGAAATCATGATTTTCCCTTCCAGTGAATTTAAAAAGGTAACAACGGGCAGCGCTGGTAAGCAGCACCAAGAATTCGGGAACCGCCCAGTAACGGCGTAGACAAAAGTACGAATTACACCCTGACTGTTTAATTGATTTTAAAAAATAATAATATCGGAGTAGTATGCTGGGAAACACGTGTCACTATCCTGAATAAAAATTACACCCTCTATTTCTATAGTTCCGCAATCGAAGGTGCGTGGCCGCTCGTCTTCCCCTCACTCCGCCTAACCCCGCTGCTTTGCACGCCACATTTCATCTAACAGTTTTTACGTTTATATCTAGTCGACCTCCTCACTCCCGCCTCCTTCGTTAACGGTCCCAATTGTCCGAATCCCTCGAAAGGTTCAGGTAAACGCGCCCTACGTTGGCGAGATTAAGATCTGTGAAAAAGGACGCCCCCCATGTAACTCAGGTATATTTTACAGGGTATAAGAGAGAATGGGTGGTGCGGAAATATGACGTAAATGATTGAAGTTGCCGAGCTGTTGGTGTCTCTAGTTGACCGTTCTAATATAATTGTTCCCCATGAAGTTGTTGTATGCCGTTAATAAATGTATGGTTTTTCTGTAGCGATGCTTATTTCACACGAGACGATCGAGAGTTAACGAATTAATTGTGTTGGGTGGTTTTGGTCGCACGTTTTTTCTAAAGCGTCAGAAATTTTTCGAGAAATTTCACTTGTGTTCTGTAGGGAGTAACTGGAATCGTTGGCCAAACGTAATCACTTTCTTTGTAATTAAAAAAAAAACATTTTCTTGACAATGAAGTTTGGCTCAGGATTTTAGTTGTACCCTGTGCAGAAATTGTCTTTAAAATGTGAAAATATCTCGGTTTTAATAACAAAGCAAGTTTTAAATAAAAAAATTTTATTTCGATTTCATTTAAACAAGTCGTACGGCCAAAATTTTGAGTTAAAAAATGTTAGACGGCGACAAGTGCCACTATTTTGAATGAAGAAGTGTGGCAGTCGAAACGGTAAATGGTTAAAGTGATGCGATGATTGCGACGTTGAACACGGTGCTCAAGAACGAAGAATGTCTTGTATATGGCTAAAAAAAAGAAAATTTCGAGGCATAACTCAATAAATATGAGTCAGAGTATGAGTAAGTTGAAAATTTGATTGATTTTATTTCTATTATCGAGTGATTTTTACGAATGTATTCTGCCCTTTACTTTCGCGTCTGTGTTTTAAATGTAGATGTTACCCCGAGGATGGAGTGTAGTAATTTTCAGAAACCTTTTTCGATATGTAAATAGGGACAAATTTTGTTACAAGGTTCTGGAAAACGTTACAGTCCATCGCTAGGGTGCAAAAGATGAATTGCGACAAACTTCAAGCAGCGACCTTTCGATTTTTCCCTCCCAATCGGCGTAAAAGATCTGACAAATCGATTTACATGTTCTCATGAAAATCAGTAATCTGCGGTATGTTCGGGAAAGAGTGCAGAAAATTCAAGGGATCGTCAGTCATCCCACACCAAAAATAATGCTGTAATTATTTCTTATTTGCGATTTTTGAAAATTAAACAGTTTAATATTAAAGATTATTAAAAAAATTTACAAAAAGGTACTCTTCTTTAGTTAAAAACGAAGTTACTTTGGGACAATCCTAAAAAGTAGTTCAAATGTACCGTTTTTGCACTGTAATATACAGGCCAGGTCACACATTAGTAGGTCAAGCCGTTACCCACATATTCTTTGGACTAAAATAATGGGACCTTTCTGATTTTAAAATATCAAAATGCGAACGGAGGGGAGGGGGGTTGCAGTACCCATGGACCCCCCATTTTTTACCCATTACCATTTTTTTTGAGTATGCCCAGGCATTCCGAATATTTTTTTTAGATCAAGCAGCACTTATTCTATTTTTTTCACTCAGTAAGATTTAAATTTTTTGATTTGAGGCCTCGTTTACGAGATATTCTCATTTTTTTGGATACGTGACATCAATTTAGTCGACGATAGACTTTAATTTTAGGAAATTTATGAAAAATTTCTTTTATTTGGTACCGATACTGATTAAACGACAGTTAAAGAAACGAATCGTATAAATCTTTCATATAGTCCCAAAAATAAAGTCTAACGTCGACTAAATCGATGTCGCGTATCCAAAAAAGTTACAATATCTCGTAAACGGGGCCCTAATAAAAATCTTACAGTGAAAGAAATAGAATAAATTTCTAGGCTGTGTTGCGTTTAATTTCTGACGGTTCATCGTTAGATATAACGAAAACGGTACCATCTTTAGTTACTTTGTAATACTTTGGTGTAAATATCATGCAAGATAACTTACCGTTGCTCCTTAACCTATTGGTCTAAGTGCCTCGGATCCGAACCATCTTCCGGTACATTCACTACAAATAATTCGTCAGAGGATCAACCTATTTACAGCAATTCAAATTTACCTTATTTCGTTATTCGTGTATTGCATTCTGTAGTTCAAAATTATGTGTTTACTATGAAACTCAGTGAAGTGTCGTTGTGTGCATGTCGATGGGAAGATTAAAACATCTTTAACTTGACAGTTTGGCGACTAAACACATTTTACAATAATAATTATAGACTAGGCGGTATCTGTTTTGGTTTGGGTGAATCGTTATCCACGGAGATTTTTGGATTTTTAGCTTTCAAATATCACTAGAAATGAAAATTTTTCTATGCGCATAAAAAAAACGTGGGCTTAACTTTTGGCGGCACAGTATGTTAAAAAAATTTGAAAAATGTCATATTTTTCTTTTTAATTATGTATCTTTTCAAGAGTTGATTTTAGGCAAAAATGGAAGAGAAAAAAAATGTTTGTAATTAAATTTTTTACAAAATATGACTAGTTACAAATCGGATGAATGGCCAAAAATAAGGTTAAAAAACATTACTTTTTAGATAATTTTTTTGGGGTCTAAATTGGGTATAGGATCTTCATACTTGGCTCGAGAAAACTTCATGTTATGTAGAAACATCACACCGAATTTCATCAAAATCAGTTCGATAGATTTTGCATAATAATTTTGCAATCCAGATTTTGAAAAAAAAATTGCAAATTTTCAAAATTTTGCACAACAAAAACCAAGGCCCTTAGACAATTAAAAATTTAATCACATGTAGAAGAGCGCTCAAGCTTTCAAACGCTTTTTGAAAAATTCGAATCTGTCAATTAGGAGAGCTCTGGCGCTTGTTTAAACATTGGTCGAATTTTTGTACTTATAAACAATTAGAATATGTGAATATTAAATCAAATCAAATGTTTTAAAGCAGGTTTTAAAAGTTATTGAGTTTTTATAATTAGTTTATTAATTGAATCATAATTTCTTTTGTGATTAAAGTATAATTCAAAAATTATTTATCGTTTAAAATATAAACAAATGAGAAATTAACTCACTATATTACTAATTTTCGACATATTTTGAAAATACTTAAGTGTTGTTTATACAATTTTAGAATTTTTAAATAAATTTGTTTTTGATCTTTGATAAACAGTAGGTATATAAGTTTATGCACTTCAGTACATTTGATAATATAAAAATTTCGAGCAGGCTGAAGCGGCCGCACTCTCTGCTTCCCCTCCACCACCACCCGTACAATTTTCTTGAATATTTCGCTTGCATAAATAACTTTAAAAACGTTTTAAAGTAGATTGCCAATGAAGAAAAGTATTGCAAACTTAGACTTGGTAAGTACTCGGAATACCAAAGATATTTTTCGAAAAATTTGCCTGGATGTCCCAGTACATTTAATGTAAATGACGGTTAACTTTGATCGACTGTAACTACGTAATTAATTGACCAATCAATTGTTTTTTTTTTAAGTCTTTCCAAGAACTTTTAAAACCTATTTTAAAAAATTTTATGTGGTTGAATATTCACAGTTATTCTAATTGTAAGTACAAAAATTCGACCAATGTTTAAACAAGCGCCAGAGCTCTCCTAATTGACGGATTCAAATTTTTCAAAAAGCGTTTGAAAGCTTGAGAGCCCTTCTGTATGTGATTAAATTTTCAAATATCTAAGGGCCTTGGTTTTTGCTGTGCATAATTTTGAAAATTTGCAAATTTTTTTTTCAAAATTTGGATTGCAAAATTATGCAAAATCTATCTAACCGATTTTGATGAAATTTGGTGTGATGATTCTACATAACATGAAGTTTTCTTGGGCCAAGTATGAAGGTCCTATACTCAACTTAAAGACCCCAAAAAAATTCCCTAAAAAGTAATGTTTTTTAACCCCACTTTTGGCGATTTTTTCGAATTTTACAATAATAATCATGATTCATTGGATTTGTAACTAGTCATATTTTGTAAAATTGATGAACTTAATTTGTCATACTCGCAATTTCTTCCTGCGCTGGCATAAACGATCGCCTTTTACACGGACAAAACTTCTCAAAATATATTAACAATTAAGGGTCACTCCATACATTAAAGTATTTATTTATTTATCAACTGTAGCAAATATCCATGTTCACTGGCAATTGTCGGATAGCGTTCAGAGCGTACCGAAATAAAAACATCACTTCAGCCCTTTGGAAACATTTCTAGGCCTTCCAGGTTGCTGGGTACCTTTCCCGTGGCTTTTCGTGAGACTCTCATCTCCTAACCGTCCCAAAACTAACAATCCCCCCTCCAATGCCGTCTCTGAGACTTAAGTTCAAAATCAACCGAACAACCTACGACCGTACCCCCGACGAAATTCACAATGCAGAAATTTATGCTATTTAGGTATAACAGGTCAGGGACAGCAGGGTAGCAACCAGCAGAGTTGTAACCCGTTAGGGCTGGGACTGAATCTGGGCACGATACCCATGAACCCGGCCATCGTGGCGGCCGCCCTCAATCAGGCGGGATGGGGCCTCATCGGCAACCTGCAGAACCAACCGGAGCCCAATTTTAACCAGGGCGGGTTCAGCAGCGGACCTAATAATAGCAACGGTAAGTACCGAGCGGTTGT
The DNA here is from genome assembly GCF_000390285.2 of Anoplophora glabripennis. Classification (NCBI taxonomy): domain Eukaryota; kingdom Metazoa; phylum Arthropoda; class Insecta; order Coleoptera; family Cerambycidae; genus Anoplophora; species Anoplophora glabripennis. The sequence continues at coordinate 519,888 of NW_019425991.1, read as the reverse complement.
CTGTGCGATTCGATTTTTTACGACAGTTTGTCACGAATTTTCACAACAGTCCAAAATACCGACTCAAATTTTTCTTGTTTAAATAAAATGTCTGTACGTTTAAGGAGGTATATCGGGGTCCGAGGGAAGTGAGGAGCGCAGGGGGGTCCTATCCTTTTCTTATGGGACTAAAGCCCGCTGACAATTTGAAAAAATTAAATTCTATTGAAATTATTTGCGGTAGACATTATCTATATAGCAAAGAAATCTACTCGTATGCACATAACATACATATCGACTAATTAACAACGTAGAAATATCATATTTAAGTAGTCATTAAATTATATTTAATGAACGCATAAAGACTATGTAGATGTGGCAACGGCGCTAATAATTGACTAGCAGTTGTACACACTGCGAACCTACAGACCTCGAACATCCGAGATATTGCGCGTCAAATTTGGGTAAAGATGCGACCGTGTTCAAAAATGTATTGTGTGTAAACTATGTACAATATAATTGTTATATATAGCAAATATATCGTATTATCCTCGCGAAGATTTGTATCCTTTATTTAAAATCCGTAAATCATGTGAACTGGTAAAACAACGAGAATTATATTAATTTAGTTCTAAAGAAATGAAATGACACTCGCGCCCATCTCTCTTCCAAGTCAAAGAAAATGTTGGATGCAATTTTGAAGGTTCTGTGATAGAAATTACATTATTACTCACTGTTCGTGTTTTTAATCTCTATTTGAGTAATGTTACAAAAGTTTTGCAATTATAACTAATTTTTTAGATATAAAGTTTGCTGATAAATATTTATGTTCTTTTGTTATTCCATACAAATACTTTTATCTCAAGTATTACTAATTATATTAATCGAGTAAGGAAAACTTTATGTTACCCTAAATATTGCTGGGTACGGATTATGATGTTTTTATAAACCATTATATATATTAAAAGGATTTATCAACTGTACTTTTTATTCCAATAAATATATCGCAGCTTCCTAGCCTTTTTTAATTAATCTAGTTTTTTAAAAACATTACAAAAAATCATCAGTTGTGGATAATTTATTGTTGATAACAATTTACATGGGATTTAGGAAAAATGTATATGTTTGAAATCAATTTCGTTTTTATCAAGTCTTTCAAATGTATTTTCTCCTTGCTGTCAGCTGATTGCGACGTTGCCACATTAATCCTCAAGTCGGACAGAAATGCAATTATTGGTTTTACATAAAAAATAAGACAATACTGTGTACTATCTATGGAAAAGTTTTGTTTCACAATTTCTACATTTTCTCTGTTATGGGCAAAAAAAAGAGCCACACCGTCCATCTTCTATGTTAAAATGAACAACTTTCAATAATATCTCAAAATCTAGATTCAAAAAAATATGACGCACATAGGGAGCACTGGATAATATGCTATATATATTTCAAGTACATCTGTGCATTTGAGTAAACCCGATATACCACCTTAAGGGAAATTGTTTACAAAATAAACTCTCCTATGCCAGAGTTCCAAAATAGCAGGCAGTAAGACTCATAAATAAACCACACCACAATGTTTACAGGTTCCTAATCTGATCAAAATAATTTTGTGTGTTCTCTGTATGGATATTGTAATGTGCCGTTCATTTTGCACAGTGTTCCAATATGTTCTGCCTGCCAATGTTCTACTATTACAAGACACCATTTCTAGCTTTTCTTATCGTGTAGAAGAAGAGACATGGCCAGCAGTGCAGTTTCATTTCTCTATTTGTCGGTTTCCAGCTTACGTGTTTCCTTTCTTGTCATAAGTGCGAAAAATGTGATTATTTACTATTTTCTCAATTTGTCAGTCTTCAGTTTAAGCGTTTCCTTTCATGTCGTATGCGTGCAAGTGGGAAAAAAGTATTTCCACAGTTTTGTTATTCTAGTGTGTTTTTAAAAACGAAATCATGTGCTAGTACCAATCCATCAGGGTAGTCGTATATGGGCTAATTTTACAGATCAATTAATAATACATATAAGGAAACTATATCACGAATCGCGGATGTACCGGTGAATGATGTTATGGGAGTGGGGGTTTCTCGTGCGTTATTCACCGTACCGATCTGTGCGTTGAAAATGAGTCACTGCCTACAATTTTGGGACTCTAATATAGACAAAATTATCACAGCATTAAAAATGGGCTCATTTTTTTAGTGTCGAGGTAATTTTGTACGGATGTTCAGTCTAAAGGAAAACTTTTTTCGTCAGTTTATAAATGATTCTTCAATTTTGTTGTATTTTTCTGTTGCGATGATTGTGCGGTCAGCAGCGGGTGTTATCACATAAAGAAATTCACCAGATACGTACCCCGATCCACATAAATTGTATAAATAGACATTTTACGCACATTTTCCCCAAGATAATTAGACATTACCTCTTTCCCTTATCAGAGCGGATACTAAAATTACATATAAAGTCCAAAATATGTATTGTCTAGTCTGTCGTCAAAAAGTAAACATTAAAATGTAACAATTCCTAAAGGAGTGAGCTAAGTATAAATAAAAGTGAGTGCAAGAGGATTTCAGTATAGAAGAAGCTTATAATAATGCCGGCATAACCGCTGTTTTGAGAGTGTCGAATGAAAGAGTCTGATTGACTGAAAAAATTTTCTGTAACTGAAGCCTGTGAAAATGGTGGTTGTAAGAGTTGTCCATGAACGATTTTCAGAGGGAGGTTGATTTTGAATAAGAGTAGGTGTGATTGCGGTAGATTTTTGTGTTTGTGGCATGAAATAATCTATTCATAGCGTAAAATAGTCACGTCAAGGTTATCCGGAATGCAAAAACATTGTGAATGGATTATATTTCGCTTTTTGTGTGAAATCTCGACATTTTCCCGTCCCTACACGGCTGATATTTTGATTCAATTGACTGTTACCTTTTAAATGAGGATGCATGTATGTATACCTTTCAAGATATGAGAGTTCATTTCGGGTTTTTCTCAAAAAAAAAATCTAATTTAAAAAGTCCCAATGCGCGGCGAGTTCACTTTGTTTTATCATTTTTCAAATCAAATCGCATACAGGGTGTCCCCAAATTTCACCGACAACGTTTGACTGCATATTGACGACGATAAATAGATATGATTTACGAAAAGAAAGTTAAATAAAAACTTTTTGGGTTTTGAGTTACAAGCCTTCAAAGTTGCCAAAAAAAACCTAATTTAATCGCATTAAAATTTTGGGGCATTTATTTGGACTATTATGGCGTATTATTTCTTAAAACTTTAGTCAAATCTATATACTAGGTGATAGTTTTCTCCGGTTACCTCTCCCTTTTAGTGGTTAAAACTTTTACAGTGGTCGTATTTTTTTAAAACGGGCAGAAAAGGTCGTTTTATTTAAAAAAATATTGTCCCTTGAGAAAAATGGCATTATTTGTAGGTCTGTACATTTCGGTTTGCGTAGCAGTGTCACGGATTTAAAACTTTTAACTCAGTAGACGACAAAAACAAGATTGCTGTGGCTATCAGGTAATGTCATTATTGTAATGTTTCTTTATGATTCCCATCACTCCACACATGACCGATATTTTTTTTTAAATAAAACGACCTTTTCAATGTTGCTGTAAAAGTTTTGACAGCTAAAAGGGAGAGGTAACCGGAGAAAAATTATCACCCAGTATATTGATTTGACTAAAATTTTAAGAAATAATACGCCATAATAGTCCAAATAAACCCTCAATTAATTTTGTTCTTTGTACATGCTTAATAAACAATTAAAAATACTTGCCTGAGTGGGACACAAAATGCACAAATTTTGAGGTTAAGATACAAAACAATTGCATTTCTTTCTTAATAATTCTTGATTTGCTTAGATCTTGTAAAATTTCCCTTCCGAACTATGTAAAAGAAATTTCGTAAAATAAACCATTACAGATCTTCATGTTCCTCTTTAGTTTAGAGCAAAATGGGCATGTGTCTCAGTTGATTTTAATTTTTGTACATGTTTAATAAACTACAAAATACAATGTGCCCAGTTTTTGAGGTTAAGGTAAAGAAATAATTGCAATTCTTAATGTTCAGAGGAAAATTTGTGCCAGGCCGACTTGATTTGCTCATAACTTGTAAAACTTGTGTGGAGTGATGAGAATCCTAAAGAAACACGACAATAATGACACTACCTGATAGCCACAGCAATCAACATCTTGTTTTCATCGCTTACCGAACGCAAAGTTTTAAATCTGTGACATTGCTACACAAACCGAAAAGTACAGACCTGCAAATAATGCCGTTTTTCTCAAGGGATAATATTTTTTAAATAAAACGACCTTTTCAATGTTCCTGCCCGTTTTAAAAAAATTTGACCACTAAAAGTTTTGACCGCTAAAAGGGAGAGGTAACCGGAGAAAACTATCACCCAGTATATCGCTTTGACCAAAATTTTAACCCGTGCGGTAAAAGGGTTATGAAGTTATTAATTAAATTAGTTGTTTTTTTTTTTGGCAACTTTTTAAAGGCCTGTAACTCGAAAACCAAAAATTTTTTATGCAACTTTTTTTCGTGGATCGTATTTATTTATCGTCGTGAATATGCAGTCAAATGTTGTCGGTGAAATTTGCGGACACCCTGTATACACGATATCAATAAAAAAAATTGTAACATACTTCAGAAGAGCTGGATAAACATCAACGTCTTGTCCTGCTTACACTACCACCCTCAGGATCACTGTTTTCTTTTCAGCAGGCAGCAATCAGAACGGCGGCAACCAGGGGGGCAACAACCCCGGTTTTTTAAATTGGATGTCGCAGGGCGGGGGTCAGAGCAATCAGGATGGCGGGCAGTGGCCCAGGCCGCCGCCCCAGCAGTCCCAGGATAAGGGCTTCTTGAAGTACGATTAGGCTAATAATCGGTAAGTACCGTTTGAATTCTCGCGGTGGTATATCTCGATCGAAATCTCAATTGGATTTTTTATTGCCCAAGGTCAACTTGGACGCTAAAATGTCGCCAAAGTGACATTTTGGCATCGCCGTATCTTATCTCGTAACAATGTGAATCCGTATATCTTCAGTTTATTTTTATTGCAGGCAGGATTGTTGACTAAGAACGAGCGCGTTTGTCCATCAGTGAAAATAGGGATAAAGATGCCATTGTCTAATAGGAAATGAGGTGAATTTGACGCCAGGTTAATTAATTTTGTGTTTAAAAAAGACTTGTCGGAGGGCTCGGGCAAAGCTTCGAAAAAGAACTCCGTCGTGGAAATAATGCTTAGCGAGCGTGTTTTTTATAGTGTAAAAATCGTAGCGAATGTTTCTCTCGTCTTTTCGCCGCTCTGCCCGTCGCTTCTCCGGCTCGGTGTAAATGTGTAAAAGATTTATCTCCGTTTAGAAAACTAGTGTGGAAAAATCAAGTGTGTATTTATAAACAGTTATCATGTGGATGGGACTAAGTGGTAAAGATTTTTTTTGTATTAATTCTAAGTAAGGATTTTTCTCCTCAGTAACTTAATTGTAGTTATGGCTGGTTAATATATGCATAAATCTTGAGTGATTTCAGCTGGTCTGTTTTTTATCTGTGCTCTAGACACCATCACCGCTTCCTCTCTGTAGAATATTCCTTTTCGGTTTTGAGCAGAGAAAGCCTCAATCGATCTTGATCTTTGTACATGCTTAATAAACAATTAAAAATACTTGCCTGGGCGGGATACAAAATGCACAAATTTTGAGGTTAGGATAGGAAACAATTGCAATTCTTTCTTAATAATCCTTGATTTGCTCAGATCTTGTAAAATTTCCATTTCCCCGGCTTTTTAAAAGGAAATTTCGTAAAATGAACCACTACAGATCTTGATGTTCCTCTTTAGTTTTGAGCAAAATGGGCCCGAGTCTCACTTCTCAGTTGATTTTAATTTTTGTACATGTTTAACAAACTACAAAACACAATGTGCACACATTTTGAGGTTAAGGTAAAGAAACAATTGCAATTCTTAACGTTTAAAGGAAACCTTGTGCCAGGCCGGCTTGATTTGCTCAGAACTTGTAAAACTTCCCTTCCCGACTCTCTTTAAAAGGAAATCTCCTAAAAAAAAAAAAACATTGCAGATCTTGATGAGTGATTCTCTAGGTATACTTCTAAAACATATATTTATTTACACGTAAATAGATTTGTTGATGAAACGTGTCGAGGTACTGGCTGGTGAATGGTAAGAAAAAATGTCAAAATGGTAATGTGGATGTGTACTTGTATTTATTTTATTTTGAGGGAAGCAAGTTGTAAAAATGGTTTTTTTGTGAGTGGTATATGGGCTGAGGTGGGACGACGATGTGAAGTAAGTTTTTCCGATTGTTTGAATCACTTTTTTAATCACGATCACACACCCGTCTTACTGGGGGTGCCGCCACGGGCCGCTTCTGCGCCCCCGTAGCGGTGCCCTCTTTATCGGACAGACGTTTTGCTGTCACTTTACACTTAATTGAGGCTGCTGACGTCGAAAATAAATTTCTGTTCCCTATTTTTTGTAACACGTATCGTTTTTAACTTTTTTGGCAAATACGGAAGGAATTTATTTTCGACTGGACGTTATTATCGGAGTAAACTCTTTGGGTCTAGAAACTATGTTGTAAAATTAACGGATAAGTTGAAAAAGTTTACTCTGACAAGTTCCTGTGTGGAAGCGCAGCCAAAATCAACATTTTGCTCGATGATATCATAAATGTTTGCAATGTTGCGCCAGTTCATAAAAACGAACTAGAAAATTTCTGTTTTCTATTAAAAAAAGGAGTTGTTTTGTCATCGATAGAGATTGCCGTTGGTAAGTGGTTACGTTTTTATGGATTGGCTCAATTTGCTGACTTTTTTTGTTCATGTAGAAAAAAAAATGTGTCAAAAACCTTCGAAAATTGACGTTTAGTGGAATTTAAAGGTTCAGTATGTACAGGGTGTTTATTAAGTAGTGCACAAATTTTTTTAGCGATTTTAAACCAAAAGGATTATATGGGTCTGCAAATCGATAGTTTTCGTGATACAGGGTGTTGAAATTAAAAAGAAAACGCTTTCTGGTGTGGCTGAAGACATTTGATACGGATTGACGAGACTTGGGCTTACAATTTACGTAATTGAAAGTAAAAATCCATGAATTCGGGTATAAATACGTGTGGCGGAGATAATGGGAGTTACTTTCACTAAAATCCGCAGAAATTTTAAACCACTGAATATATTGAAAATTCTAATGTAACTCCTTGTGGTATTTCCGATAAAAAAAGGTGTATTTCATTTTATTTGAAAAACAATTCGTTTTCGGTTATTTACTTTTAACTTTTATAAATGGCGCCAAGCACGTTAAATCTAATTTTATTTTTTAAGTTTATAATTTTAAACTGCAAGAAAATAATTTCCGTAATTTTTTTCTGGGCTATTTCATTGTAACAAAAATGTAAAATTTCTCTCCATTGGTTTTTTCGGACTTGCCACGATTTGTTTGTATTTAAAATTGTATTTCTGACAAGAAAATCACATACATTTTTTTTTCTTTTGAAAAACAAACCATTTTAATCGTCAGTAGTCAATGTTGGAGATTAAGATCAAAGAAAACACTTATTTTTGCTTGTTGATGTCATCGCTCTATCCCGAGGATGTCACAATGTACAGAATCTGGAAACGTCAACAAGTGAAAAATGAGTGTTTTCTTCGACCTTAATCACCACCAATGACTGTTAATGATACTCTAGAACAGCTTGTTTCTCAAAAAAAAAAAAAGGTATGATCCACAAAAAAATTGTGCCAATTATTTTTCTGGGCTTTTAGTGATTCTATATGAAAAATTAACGCCACAGTCCCTTAAAATTTTTCCAAAAACTCGAAATTAGCAGATTTACCCAGCATAAAAAAGTGTTTTAATTAATTTTTTCTAATAACTTTTTGTGACTGTACCGATTTTCTATCACTGGCGTTCTTTTGTATTTACTTAATTTGGCGCATGTCGTACAACCCCAAAAAGACCTAAAAAATGATTTACAACTGTTTCGTTCGACGTTTTAAAAAATTTGGATAGCATGTAATTGTCAAAAAATCTTAAAAAAAAGGCCGTCTTGTTATACAGAGTGTCCCGAAATTCATGCAACTAAATTTGGTTACAGATGCCTAAGACAAATTTAAGGGACCCGTATTTTTTATTTTTACCGAGTGGCCCCCCTCTTTCGGAGTTACAGCCCCATGAAGTCCGCCCCTAAGAATAATATTTTTTTATTATATCTCAGAACCCTGTTGTACGAGAATCACTAAATTTGGTACACAGGAGTTTTATGACATGAGGAATCTGATGGTGCTACGCTTTTTGGCAGGTTCCCTTGTCTTTGGAAAAAAAAATTTGGTTGCATATTTAAATTTCTTAAAAATTATCAGGCCACTAGAAAGCCATTAAATTTAGAAACTTTGTCCCTTTATACTTTTTTCGTAAAACGCAATGTTTTCAAGAAAAATGTCGAAATGTGATCGAATGCATATCGTGATTCGCCATTTTCCTCAAAAACATTGCGTTTTACGAAACAAATATCAAGAGAAAAAAGTTTCTAAATTCAATGGCTTTCTAGCTAACTAATAATTAAAAAAAATCAAATTTGCTACCAAATTGTTCTGGTTCCAAAGACCCACGAAAAAGTATCTTAAAGGGGTTTCTCGCCAAAAAGCGTAGCACTGAGATTCTACATGTTATAAAACCCCTGTGTACCAAATTTAGTGATTCTCGTACATGATATTGAGATATAAAAAAGACTTCTTTGGGGCAGATTTCAGGGGGCTGTAACTCGGAAAGAGGGGGCCAGTTGGCAAAAAGAAAAAATACGGGTCCCCTAAATTTGTCTTAAGAATCCATGACCAAATTTTATTGCATGAATTTCGGGACACCAAATATTACGATAAAAACGACTTTAAACTCGCTTGAATTTATTGTTCAAAATTAACAAAAAAAGCCTTGAGAACAAACTCTTCATTAGAAACAAGTTGATAGGAAATTACGCACAATTTGAGGAAAATCGGTGCATTAGCAAAAAGTTATTAGAAAAAATTAATAAAACATTTTTTCTTTGACGCCCTGTAAGTTCACTAGTTTTGAGTTTTCGAAATGTTCTAATAGGACTTTGTAGCATTCATTTTTCATGTAGAATCACCCCCGGAATAATAACGCATCATTTTTGGATACTATTTTTTTTAATTCGATCAACTTTTTTTGTTTAATGAAGTCAGTGGGTCCATTAACGAAAGGTAAAAAAAAAGTAATATTCGAAAACGGTTTGTTTTTTGAATAAAATTAATCTTTTTTCTTTTGAATTTTCAGATATTCAGTGGCTTCGAATTTTTTGAGTTTTGAATGACAGTAACTGTTGCTGGTACACTTATTTATATCCGAATTCAACAGATTTTCACCTTTTACTAGATATATCATTAGTGCAAGTTTCGTCATTTTATATAACGGTATCTTCAGACATTTTTGATTTTTTTTTTTTAATTTCGACACCCTGTTTCCTAAAAACTATCGACATGCAAACCAATGTTTGTTTATACAATCTTTTTGTTTTACAATCGCCCTAAAATTTGCTGACGTAGTAAATTAACGTATACATAAAAGTTTTAAAATATACAAACTGTATACTGCTATCGATGAGAAAAGGTTTTCGTCCCATTCTAATACCCATTTATTTGAAATAGGTGGAAAGGCGAGCGGAGGCGGCACAGGAGAGGTGGATTAAAACGAAATAAAGAAGTATAAAAACACTTTTAATAATGTCATTTAAAAATATATTGTATATAAAACTATTTTAAAATAAATTTTTAAAATACAACTCTCAATATTCCTTTTAACCTATAACATGCATAATCGATATATTTTCAATGATAACGTATTGCTAGAGGGGCGGCCGTCCCTCTGGACCCTAATTTTCAAAGTGAGACTACAAAGAATTTGGTGGATCAATTAACGATATCCACTTCTTCGGTGAACACAGGTTTGTATTCCTCCTCGTCCAGGTTTTCCTCTTTCAGGATTTTTTGGATGCTCTCTGTCGCGAAAACGTATTCTGGTTCGGTTTTAATGAAGTCTTCGGCAGGGGGACCTGCCAAAATCTAAAAACAAAAACATACGATACAGTACGTTAAAAGAAGTTTGGAAAGAGGACTACAGTAAGCATATACCGTGAGCGGCAAAAGTATGGAATATATTTATTTAAAAATCAAATGTTCGTAATTTGCAAAATCGCTCGGACCCGTCAAATTATAATTTTAGTTGCGCATTTTCTGAAGCAATTTTCATTTATACGGGGTGACCCAAAAAAAAGTTATGAAATCAAGGCCAACTTTTTTAAATGGAAACCCCACTTTTTTGTATTTTTATTCGATTCTCCATGGAATTCTGATCATTTTTTACGAAACATAACCTGTACCTATCTTTAACCGTTTTCGAGATAATGGCGTCTGAATATAGAATATGGAAAATTTTAAAAAATTTCCCCGAGATTTACCCTGCTGGTTTTAAAATAAAACCACGTTTACTTTTCCATCTTAGATTTGTGTGGTTCACAGAAAGTTGCTTCAAATCAGAAAAATCCATAAGAAATAAGTGGTTCGGTGCTAAAAACTTGCAAAATAACCTGGCTCGTAATTTAAATAGTGACATTTAACAAAATCATATTTTATACAATAAAATTATGCGTTTTTAATTAAATTATACCTAAATACCTCACTTATATTTTTTACATTCAAGTCATTGCGTCCTAATGATCAAAATAAATCACCGAACCACTTATTTCTTATGGATTTTTCTGATTTGAAGCAACTTTCTGTGAACCACACAAATCTAAGACAAAAAAGTAAACGTGGTTTTATTTTAAAACCAGCAGGGTAAATCTGAGGGTAATTTTTGAAAATTTTCCATATTATGTTACACAAAAAATGATCAGAATTCCATGGAGAATTGAATAAAAATACAAAAAAGTGGGGTTTCCATTTAAAAAAGTTGGCCTTGATTTCATAACTTTTTTTTGGGCCACCCTGTATAAATGAAAATTGCTTCAGAAAATGCGCAACTAAAAATATTCGACGGGTCCGAGCAATTTTTCAAATAACAAACATCTGATTTTTAAATAAATATATTCCATATTTTTGCCACTCACTGTATATTGCTTGAATTTGTTGTCATTTACAAAAAAATGAGTGCCTTCAAATACATACAGGAAAAATTTTCTGATCCCATTTTGCACGTTAAATTTAGCATATCACCGATTGTTGGCATAAACGACATGGTGCGCCACTTAATAGTTTCAAGGTAACCTTGTGTTGACCTTGAAAGTTAAGATAAAAGTCAAATTCAAGGTCACCAGTATATCGGTTTCTTCATATCCTACAATCAGAAGCAGAAATATTTTTGGGGTACCCTGTATAATTAATATCTTTAAAACAAGAGTAATAAGTTTACGTTATTTGATATTTTTTTATGCATTTTGATTATTATGTACAGTCTTTCCGATTTCAATTGAAGAACCAGGAGGTTGGCAGTATGTACCAGCTTTGGTCGCTGATGCAGCAATTCGGCATTGAAATATTTGAAAAACTTGTTCCCATTTTTATTTAGCCATACAGGTCTAGTCGCCCAGTTGGGCGGGCAAACGCGGCACAAAAACAGCCGCACTGGGCAACTGGCCATAAATCCAGTTGTCAACAAATGGCCTAGCAGTGCGGTGCAGCAATGCGGAATTTGGTGTGATTCAGGTAATTTTAATTTATTGTCGGCATCTTCTATTAATAGTTTATATTACAATTATTGCGAAAGGGAGAAATAAGAGGGTTTTTGTTTACAACATGGCACTTTGGAGACCTTTTGAAATATAATAAAATTGTTTGAGGACATAAATAATTAAAATATGTTGTTGGCCAAATGAACATATAACAGAAATTTCCTACACATTATATACAATTATAATTTTTTACCTTTAGCATAAACCTTTTTTAGGGACGCCTATGAAACTCATTAAATTTTATTGCTAGGCGTTTTTATACATGTTCAACTGACTTTGGAAAGACTATAACACTCTTTATTCTAAAATATTAAAGAGCGTTCTCTGTATACTTCTCAGGTATTGCCGCGGGATCGGGTGCACGGGCGTTACACCTGAAGGCAGAGGCTACCGCTCTCCCACTATGATGATTTTACGGTGGACGTATTTAAAATATTTAGATTGATTTAAACGAGCCACTAACGTTACAATTTCTACTTCAATATTTGTATTCGAATTGATACCAACTATTATTTATACCGTTAGTGTTGAAATTGTACGAACAATTTTTACTGCAACGCAAAATTGAATGACTGACATCCTGCAGACATCAATTTCAATTTTTAATGCTCCTTTTTTATTTTTGCTTTTATGTGACACTCCAGTCCCAGCTAAAATTATGCACATTTTGCATTTCCAAAATAGTTTAAATTTTATTTGTCATAAATCAAAACCTGTACTAACTAGAAATAAATTGTATATAAAATTGTAACGGTAGTGGTTAAGTTATAAGATCGTACAGAAAATTGTATCAACTTCTGATTGGTACAATTAACGCAACGGTAGTGGGGGCGTTTTAGATGCATTCAACATTTGCTCTTTGTACCCTATTTCCTTTGGGTGGATTATTTTGAATATATTCGATCAACACGCTCTACTGTCAAATGGAATGAGCCAAAAATATATTTGAATGACTTCAACAACTAAGTTTAGTTAGTCCAGACGGTATCTGTTTCAGAGTCCATATTTGGGTGAATCGTATATCCACGGAGATTTTTGGCTTTTTGGCTTTAAAATATGACTAGAAATGAAAATTTTTCTATGCGCATAAAAAAATACGCGGGCTTAACTTTTGGAGGCATAATATGTTAAAAAAAATCGAAAAATGTCATATTTTTCTTCCTATTAATGTTAATTGTTAATTTAATGATCATTTCTATTGTGATTAAAGTATAATTCAAATATTATTTACGCTTAAAATATAAGCAAATGAGAAATTAACTCATTATATTACAAAAATACAAAATTATAGTACAAAAATTCTCCTAATTGACGGATTCGAATTTTTTAAAAAGCGTTTGAAAACTTGAGAGCCCTTCTATATGTGATAAAAATTTCAAGTATCTAAGAGCCGTATGAAGGTCCTATACCCAACTCAAAGACCCCAAAAAAATTCCCTAAAAAGTAATGTTTTTAACCCCATTTTTGACGATTATTTTGATTTTTACAATAATAATCATGATTCATTCGATTCGTAACTAGTCATAATTTGTAAAATTTTATTAGAAACATTTTTTTCCTCTTCCATTTTCGCCTAAAATCAACTCTTGAAAAGATACATAATTAAATAGGAAGAAAAATATGACATTTTTTAAATTTTTTTTTAACATATTGTGCCGCCAAAAGTTAAGCCCACGTTTTTTTTTATGCGCATAGAAAAGTTTTCATTTCTAGTGATATTTGAAAATCAAAAAGCCAAAAATCTCCGTGGATATACGATTCACCGAAACCAAAACAGATACCACCGGTCAAAATTGAAAATTGCTGTAAATACAAGTTATTTTTGGCCTCTGGAATAAAGTGCCGATCATAAAAAACCCGGCAGATGGTTTATTTGTCTGTTTTAGGCCATGTTTATACTTTTTTTCATTCATTCGTTAATTTCAGACACGTGTGTAGAGGAAAAGTAAAAATGCAATGCGGATAGCAATGTCACCCACTCGCAAGAAAGGTACAACCCGTGAATATACTGTCATGCCATCGGCATCCTAAATCTGTCCAACCAAAGCGGCCAAAAGCCCCGAAGGGAGGTTAAACGCATATATAATCTGTTCTACCGGCCACATCTACTTCATCGCCTATTTTCAAGGGAAACGAAAACCACGAATATATTGTCACGTCATCCGCACCCCAATATTCCCCCCTCCCAATGGCCAAGAACAAACCCCAAAAAGGGTTAAACGTGTCTCCAATCTGTTCCATTGACCAGTTCTCCTCCAGCCCCGTTTCTGTGGATGATAGAACCCACCTAACATTTTAGGTTTGTGCTACTAAGTTATACTGCACTTACCTCCGTTTTAATTGTCTTGCCGCAAGTCTCCAGGTCCGTTTCCAAGTGTTTGATCAAAGCCGATTTGGTGTAAAACCCGGCTCCGCAAAGTTCGCACCTGGGTTTCTTAACGTGTGTGTTCTGCACGTGCACCTTGAGGTTGTACTTTGTCGAGAACACTTTGTCGCAGACGTTGCACTTGACCGTGCTGTCCCCTCTGTGCGCCCTGAGGTGCTGATCCCGATTGTGCTTCTGACGGAAGGACTTTCCGCACAGCTTGCAGGAGAACGGCTTGGAACCCGTGTGGGTTCGGAGGTGCACCGTCAACTGTGTCAGATCTCTGAAGTTTTTCTGGCAAACCTTGCATTTCCTCTGTCTCCGATGCTTGGTGATGTGTTTGCGGAACTGCTCGATGGTGTTCGCCTGTTTACCGCAGTTGTAACAAATGAATGGACTGACGTAGACTTTGTTGTGGTAACTTGGATCTTTGAACTTGTTTTTGCAACCGTAACATTTATCACAGTTGAAGTTGGTCCCTTTTTTGCCAGATTCTGACTTTTGTTCAAGGGCTCTTTCTATTTTTATCACTTCTATTCCCTCCGTTTCCGACACTAAAAAAAAACGTGTGGACATAGGTTAAATGTTAATAGTAACATCTTACCACTGTTTATTAGTGTGTGATCATTGTTATTAACCGTTTTTAGATTCTTATAAAAACAGTTCAGATCTATTTTAGAATCAATGGTTTGCGAGAGAGTTAACAGCTTCTCTTCGATCTTAAGGCACTCGGTTTTGAAATTGAACGCAGCCTCCAGCAAGTTGATGCACCGCAGGCATATCACCGGATCTACAACCAAAAATATGTCCTAGAAAATTAAGGTATAGCTTGTTTGTTTGGTCTAAATAAACCTACTATCTCTGGTATGCAATAGCTTAACATCTCTAGGATATTGCAACTTTCTTCGTTTTCTTCTAAAGGCGACACAGTCTTGCAATATCGCGGGTGCTCTTTCCTGAGACACAGTCTGCAGATTAATTTGTTATCCATATCCATAAACTTTTTATCAAAATAATATCACATAACCTCTTATTCTTGGTACATCCTACGTCGTTAGATATTTGTTCAAGTTCACAGGATCACAGGAGGGGCTATAATTCTTTCTTCTTCTTCTTTGTATAAGAAACATATAGCTTCAAATTAAATTACAGACTGCTATATCAGTGCTNCGATTAATACACAGTCAACTCGGTGCCGGCCTGGGTTGCATTTGATGTGAGCCAGGAACGCGTGTTACCGTGAGTTATGGATTGATTTGCTTCTCTTATAAAAGGTTGAGTAAAAAATCTTTTTAAATTTTTTGCTTTATTAGGCCTTCTGAATACATGCCTAAAGTTGACCATGATGACTGACTCACCCTGTATATAAATAATAGCAATTTAAGACAAAATCATAAAGTGAATTCAAAGTTGTCAGTAACATTAAAAAAGTATTTTATATATTTGTAACCTTAATGATAATGCCCTAGTGTATGTACAACTTAACTGCTCATTCTTTGTAGATTACGAAATAAATTCCAATGAAATTAAATTATGTTTAATTTTTTTTAGTTATATTATGTTGGTCTGGTATTACCACCTTTCATCAAAGTACAATCATTGTTTTTGTTAAATAAACCATGGTAAAATGCATAATTTTGACATATGATTGACTATTAAAACGGTAATTTTACTCTAAAGGGTTTTAATGAATTCATGAATCAATTGATGAGCAACTCGTATGCGAATAGATATTTTTGTCCCCCTCCAATTGCCGTTTTGAGAAAATGCAAATGAGTTGCTCGTTGAATTGATTCGAGAATATACTGTATTTCATCGATTATAGGATGCACTTTTATTTTTCTAAACTAGAGATAAAATAAAGAATCGCTTTACCCTGGTAAGTTGTCAACGAATATAAAACGCACCGTGAATACAGAGACAGGAAAATATGAAAAAAAACATTGGTCTTGTAATCAATAAAATACGGTAAGTACATATGTATTTTTGTACCTAACTGGAAAAATTGAAATTAGTACCTATAATTTTTCAGTAACATATTTTATAATCAATATAGTGTAAAAATTATGTAACTGTAAGAAAATTCTAGCCTTTAACAAGAATTTAGGTTTTATTTAACCCCAAACATAAACTATGTGATGCGCCTATGGTTAATTTAAAATATTACAGCATTCTTCGACATTATTATCCCCTCTCCTGATCCCCTTTCCCTTCACCCACAAGTAATGTTGTCAAGTAAACAAAGAGCTATTTATGAATGACTCGCACAGTCTATATATACTTAGAAGTCTGTGGTTCCAAATTATCGAATTTATAAAAAAATAGTGGTACAACTTGGAAAAGATTAACATCACTTTGCACCCCATATATTTTATTATTTTATTTAAAAATATTTATGGAAAGGAAGAGTAAAATTGAAGTAATTTGCTTGTAACTCTACTTACTTGTATAAATATTAAACGACGACACTTCGGGGCTCCTCGACGACGATCACCGATTTTTAAGAATTTTTTGCTACAAAAAACAATTCTTTTAGCACAGATTGCGCACATCCTTCATTTATTTATAAATACGTGCATGCAAAAGTTTGTATTATTTTAGTTCCCGTACGATTTATTTATTTGTTCAAGATTTACGGATTCAGATATTTTTCTACTACAAATAGCAGGAAATCACAAATAAACAAACGCATCGGACCCTCGTCAACCCAACCCTCCTATAACTAGGAATTCCTAAAATTGCTAATTCACCGCTTCCTATGCGGGTCAGTCGAGGTTTTTTTTTTCTGTAAAATATTTAGTTTCCTGTCCCTTTTAATTGTTACATGTTCATATTAAACTATGTACAAAATTCCGTGCTAGCGTATTATATTTTTTGAGCACATAATCTTCTGGCAGATGTTATTTAACAATGCAACTTTCGAGACATACTAAAAAGCAGCTGGACGGCATAATGAAGATAAAAGATGCCACCTTTCCTGTGGTCAGTTGGATATTGGAAAAACACATTTGGAACCAAATCCGATAGACGTCAGAAGTGTGCTTGCTTAGGATTAAAGGCAAAAACGGTATTAGTGCCGAGGACAAGTACATTTAACTGTGCGTTTGCTTTATTTTTATAAAACACAGGCGCGGATCCAAGGGGGCGATCGGGATGTAATTCATGAAAAATATCCACTACTCGTCACGACTTCGCCTTCTCTATCACCATATTCGATGATCATTAAAACTTCAACACGTTCGGTTTCACCATTTTTACGAGAAAATTATTCACAGTAAATGTACATATTTTTGACATGTGTTGTCAAGAATGATAATCAAAACTAGACAAAAGAATGACGCGGCGTTGTTATGGAGCTAGAAACTTTCAAAGGCAACCTGATGGACTATAAACTTAATGGACTAAAATATTTTTGTATAATTTATAACAAAATGATTTTCAAAGTTCGATGTCTTGAAAGCGGTTAAGTTTAGGTACATGATGTGCTATAAGAATTTTGTTTTGTATTTCTAGAAGAATTGAAATATGGAATAATACAGAGGGTGTTCCGTTAAAAAAACCAATTTTGTTTCATCATCACATTTGACAGACTGTATACCTAACTTTTTTTTATTGTAGGTTTAATAGATTTTGAAAAATCCTAAAACGTTTGTATCTTATGATTTTTCGATAGCTACATATGTAATAATCACTTATGTATCAAGGGTGTTGCAGAGCAATAACCGAGTAACGCTTGTTGTGTACGCAAGATTTTATTTTTACACGAAAAATAAGTTTGAACAATGATAGAAATTTTTTTAGCTCTTATTACATCGATTTTTCTGCATGTTGTACCAGCCCTATTAAAAGCGTGTTCAAAATGCTGTCACTGTTGTAGTCTTACACCCTGTACAGTCTCTCGCTCGAAAATTCGTCTCGGTCACGAGACAGACTTTTCCCGATTCAGAAATGAATGGTTTGGGCGTTCCCTGGAACTGGGCATATTACTGCAATGGGAACCGTAGCAAGAACGGTGGATACGACTGTTTACTTGCTTAGACGCTTCCTGTCCGGGATACACAATCGACTTCCGCTCAATTTCGTCTAATTCTAGTGTCCGAATAAGAATAAGGAAGACCTCCCTTTATGCCCATGCCGGGATTTCCGGTTTTAGGCTAATAGACGCATTGTACTAAGCCGTTCATACCTAATTTATGGCTTGATTTCCTTTGGTACAAAGAGCGTCGTCTTTAGTTGTATTCAATATTTAGGTTATTGATTATATCCAAAAAAACAGGGTTAAAAGGAACTATGGCGATAGTTTATTAACGATTTTTTGCATAAAATTTTTCTTTTAAATTCTTTAAATAAGCCGTTTCGATGGAAAATTCAATTCTCTAAATAATTTTTCCTATGAACTATAGCGAAATTTTGCTTCGTTTTCGAGGTACAATTAAAAAACTGAAAGGGGTGCATTTTCACCCCTATCTCCAATTTTCATCCTCTAATTTAATAGCACTCCGCGGTTTTTTCATCGAAAATGACCATTTGAACGATTCATGTAATAAAATATCTTGAACGTCATTAAGTTCATTTTAATCTATAATCAATATAGACCAGGGTCGATAATTTTTGAAACCAAAAAAAAATTATAGTAGGATGAAACCCATTGGAAAAGAAAGAGAATATAACAGAAATGAAAGGAAAAATAATTTACGGGCGATCTGAGGTCGGGAAGGGGGTGAGTTTTTAAGGAAAAAAAAACGGTTTCCCTTAATTTCCAGAAAAACTACAAGCCTTATGGAAAAAAGTTAAATGACAAAGATGTAGGTAATAAAAAGATCTACAACTTTTGTATTTACACTTTTTTCACATAACCTCAAAATTTATGTGAAAAATTCAAATAACCAAGTTTTTGGTTTTTTATTTTTATCTTTCACAAAAAAATAATTTGTTCACGAAATTTGGTGAACACTTACCTATTTATGTCCCAAACACGCTGTAATTTTTTTGATTTGAAATATTTATTTTTTCACCTTATTTTTACTTAATATCGAAAAAGCACCCTAATTTTCAATCGAAAATTCTCACGTCAAAATATCTGCTTTTTTAAAAACGTCGGTGGGCTTTTTCTTCGTTGAAATCTCTACTTTCTGATGGTGTAAAAAAATATATACATTACTATGGTAAGTTTTCTCAGGAAATGCAAAGAAACGAACTAGAATCCGAAAATTTTTTTCTAATCATTATGTACAATTTTGAGCTATTTATTAAAATTTACACTTTAATTACTCGAAAAACGTAAGATTCCATGTTACATTGATAAACAAAAAAATTACAAGTCGAAATATACTATTATAATTAACAACCAAATAAGTTAATAAAGTTAATATTTAATAAGACATCTACAATATTTTGAGAAAGTTGTAGAATCTTCTTTCGTTTCTTTGCATTTCCTGAGAAAACTTACCATAGTAATGTATATTTTTTTTAACCATCAGAAAGTAGAGATTACAACGAAGAAAAAGCCCACCGACGTTTTTAAAAAAGCAGATATTTTGACGTGAGAATTTTCGATTGAAAATTAGGGTGCTTTTTCGATATTAAGTAAAAATAAGGTGAAAAAATAAATATTTCAAATCAAAAAAATTACAGCGTGTTTGGGACATAAATAGGTAAGTTTTCACCAAATTTCGTGAAAAAAAAATTTTTTTGTAAAAGATAAAAATAAAAAACCAAAAACTTGGTTATTTGAATTTTTCACATAAATTTTGAGGTTATGTGAAAAAAGTGTAAATACAAAAGTTGTAGATCTTTTTATTACCTACAACTTTGCCATTTAACTTTTTTCCATAAGACTTGTAGTTTTTCCGGAAATCAAGGGAAACCGTTTTTTACCCTTAAAAACTCACCCCCTTCCCCTTCCCGACCTCAGATCGCCCGTAAATTATTTTTCTTTTCATTTCTGTTATATTCTCTTCCTTTTCCAATGGGTTTCATCCTACTATAATTTTTTTTCACTTTTTACCATTTTTGAAGGCTTAAGCACTGGTCTAATAGTCTAATTATAATATTTATGTTATCAGGATCATAACTGAAGAACCGAAGTGAAATATCGCATTCGTTTAGCTTTTAAAATGATCAAAAATCAGTTGAGAATGTTCTGTTCTAAAGATTAGGCCTTTTCGAGGGTGATAACATCAAGAATACAGGATGTTTCTTTGAATGATTGCATTATTTAACAATTTCAGTTTCTCAGATTTGTCTTTTTCTTAATACCACACGTGCTTAAATTATTCCAGGAATTTTTCTCTTAATTACGATAATTTTATAAAATTTTCTCTCGTCTTCGACTTTTGATAATTCTCAAAATATTCGCGACACGAGAAAGTTTTATGGGCGTACTTTGATTATTTATCCAAAGAAAAAAAATCGTATTCTCTGTGGACACACTATTCAATGTTAAGAGAGGCGTTTTGTTATTAAAAATTGCAATTTTTGAAGCGTAAATCAGATGGGTATAGATCTAAAGAATCCTAAATGTTTACCAAACAAGACGCTATAAGATTTTTGGCAGAAGATACCGCATTTTTAGTCATAAATGAGTACCCATTGCATGGGAGAGGAACCTATGGAAATAGTTATTTTTGTATCTAAAACGCGAAATGGTACTTTTGCGTTGAGGAATGGAAGTTATATCCATTTGAATAAAAAAAATTGGTTGAAACTGATGATAATAATCGACAAACTAGGCGAGGGCTCCTCCAGAACGGCTTTTTGTATTGACACGGACACGAACGCAGCTTCCGGCATAAACCGAGTAAAATCTGTTGGTGCAACTAATTTTTTTACGACCCGATCGTCCAATAAAAGTATTTCCCCGACAGGCAGCATTCCTTGCCGGGCACCTGCCCCGAAGGCACGTAAATCGTGATTAAATTGGGACTCGGGGGAAACGGGTGAAGTGGCGGGAAGGTGTGCCTTTCCGCCAGTGCGCCATGGGCCAGGAAACTGAAAAAGTGAGCAAAATGCGACTGCCGAGATGAGTTCAAAAAAATGTCTTGTTGTCTAGATAAGCTAAACTAGTTATTTTTAAAGTTTTATCGAATTTAATCGGCTACTCTCAATGTGGCAACGACTTAAACTTAAAATCATGTATGGCTCCAGCGATTTTACTTTTCAAATATTTCATTGGTACCTACTGTTGTATTTCAAGAAATCAAAAGTCTACTACTGCATGTCATCCATCATTTTACTTCGATAAATCATTGTAATAGGGCGCAAAGTGCAAAAATTAACAACGGAGAAAATGGCGGAACCTTATACTCGTATATTAGTGAATTTCGCTGCTTTGACCATACTTTGGAAACAGAACTCCCCTAAACTCCACTACTTATGAAAAGGAGCGGTGTATCATTGGATTCCTTAAAGTGTGTATTTTAAGACAACTACTAGAAATTTAATGGCGAGTTTAGTTAACTTCAAACCTTCGTAAGTCGGTTTTTTTAAATGGAACACCCTGTATGTTTTTCTATATTCAATTTTATTCTCTTTCGAACGGTATCAGGGTTCCTTATACCACAGACAAAATAGCTATCGCCACAGACCGCTCCTGGAATAGGCCAGCAGTTTTAAATTTCCGAATTGCCGGTAGAGTACACCACCAGCAGAATTTTAGGAAGAATCAAATACAGTGGCCCGCATACCTAAGCGTATCCTAGCAACATATAAACAAGACTTTGGTAATGTTGCCAGGTGTACTTACGGATTTCTTTTGTACACTTTTTTATCAATATCTGTTTTTTGCGTTACTGTATTTACTTCAATGTATGATGTAGGTATTGATAAAAATGTTTTTAAAGAATCAACGAATATCTATGTATGTATCATATGATATTCTGCAGTGGTGTTACAATTAAGTTATTTAATCATAATTTCGTTAATTAGCTACCTACTATTTTCATTTTTTGGTATTGAAATACTGCAGAAAATATATTTCCAAATAAACTAAATTCGTAATAATATTTTAAACAGCTTGTAATATAATTTTTTTAATATTTGATGATGACGATAAATTTATTTAATATACAAGGTGGGTTATT